>NW_019103739.1:106434-121355 GCF_001856785.1 Myzus persicae
GGAGATATTTAAAATTTAAAATCTAATATTGAATGACTTAAGAAATACATTTGATAAAAGTGATGGTAATTTTCAGTTAACTTTGTGATGAACTCAAATATGTTTTCAAAAAATGTAAGCAATTAACAGACTGTGGTACAAAGTATGATTGTATTGCCGTAAGTTAGATTTATTTTGATAAAAAAAAAACAGCCAGGATAGAATCCTTATGGTATAATTTTAAGAAATTATTGAAAGAAAATTACCCATGGTTCTCGCAAGGAGATGACCGAGATTATTAAGTTCATTCAAAACCATTAAAGTCGTGTTAAATATAAGCATACAAAGGCGAACAGAGCATTGATAAATTGATAAACGTCAACTGCTATTAAACTACCTACTCGGTAAAATCCAAAAATTATCCTAAAAATGTAGTCATTCTGTAGAAGGACCGTTAGTTTTTTAACATTCAGCCCAAAACAATAAACTAAAGTAAGGCAAATAAAAACATCGGTACATGGTAAAGGGTTTGAAGGGGTTTCCCGGCGGGCCTATATCCAGATCTGAACAAATGTTTAATGTAAGAGCCCTCACTTCCCGTGTACCAATAAACGCAAAACCGTTTGGATGGTAGATACAGGTAGACGACAGTGCCAAGGGTCTTGCAAATTTATACCCTCTTACACGACCTATATACATTTTTAATTATCATAAGAATAATATAATACAGTTGTTTCGCGATCCATGTGTAGGTACAATAGGTATCGATTGTTGAGAGTGAGTGGTACCTATGTACAGGTGATCGTTAAAAAATTGATGAGACACTCCGCTTGTTTTTGACAATAGATTTGTAGAATTAGGACTCGAATGTTGGAACAGCTGTCTTAGTTCTTTGGTCATACAATTTTGAAATATTTTAATGGGAATGCAACAGTAGTTTTGTACTACAAGGGCGTGTAACTTAAAACGAATAACCGTAGATACTTGGAATTTTTGTAAAATGTTCATGTTAGAATTTTCTGTACACAATACAATTTTTCAAAATATTTTCAAACATTTTGAGCTTTTTACCTTTGACTCTTCAATTTTTTAAAGTTTTTTTTCATTAAATATAAGTGATATTTACATAAGTTAAAAAAAACGAAAGTATACCTGCAATGTATTGCAGTATGGTCACGATTTTCACAAGCCACATAGATTAATTTTCCATTTGCTTGTTGACGCATTGTTATTAATAAAAATCGGCAATATAATGATGTCGAATAAAACCAATTAAATATATAACATACCAAATCGTTTATTTGTGTAAATCATATGAGGATTCACAGCATAACATTTTAACATTCTTATAATCTACAAGTACCTATACATTACGAACGACTGCAACCCGATTCGGTAAAACCCGATTGTGCAGGATCAATTTTGTTTTTGGATTGATACCTAGGTACAGGAAAAATTGTCTGTTTCCACATTGGACGGCACTTAGGTTTAACCGCGGTGGTTACCTACCAGATCAGTCCAATCACACCTGCGGATTACGCATACTCCTAGCAGCAAACTCGACTGCACAGCTGCAGCCTGCACTTGAGATTTTAATTCACCTGTTTTCAAACTCGGACGTCTCGATCGAAACTCTTAGGTAGTCTGACGTGTCACCAGGGACGTACTCGATGTCGGCCGAAGTAAACCACACTGCGATCTTCGGCATCGATCTAGAACGGCGTCTCAGCGGATCCGCGAGATCTGTTGCACGTCCTCATCGACCGACTGAACCTGCAGCGGCGACGAGACGGGCGATGTCTCGATCTTGACTTCGGCGGCATCGGGCGTCATTATTGCCGCGTTGACCAACGGAATATAAGTAAAGGAACCAAGTGGCCCGACCGAAACCGTTTACATTGAGTCGCAGATAGACGGTGAATCGATCGATACTTCCTGCATCGTGGCGGCAGATGACGACTCGATTCGGGTGCATCGCGATAGATTCGGCAGATGGCGGAGATGTATTCTGTACGGTAAGTGCAGTGGTGATCATAGATATCTTATATGCACTTTATGTATGTATTATTGCACACAAGGAAAGTGCGTTATAACTTAAAAAAATCAAATGAATTATTCGTATATAGTGTTTGTTGTAACAATAATACAGAAATAATATTATGCTGTGAGTCAGTGACACAACAATTAATAAATATATAATATATATATAACACTTTATAAGCCACCCAAAGCAACACGATTTAAAAAACTTTTGTCTCGAGAATAAATGTATATTTATATTATTACTTATTATCAAAATTTTTTTTGAAATTTAAAAAAATAATTTATTGTGATGCCAAGGATTTGAACGAGTTAGGAAAGTTTACTCTGCGAGCGTGCTAAATTCCCCGTTTCTAAACGTATTCTAATACAACCCATTAAGTATTAAGATATAATTCCATATATTATTATGTTCAGTTAAAAAAAAAAAATTGGTAATCTTAATATTTTGGTACCTATTTGATATGATGATGGTATAAGTAAATAATTTAATAGTTAAAATTTAACTTATATTGAATATGAAGTACATAGCTTAAAGTTTATTTAACTATTTTTAAATAATATATTTTATAAAACATTCAATAAAAATATAAGGTGTACTTTGGCACCTTTATTTTTTCCGTATCTTATTAACCTACCTAAAAAATGCACAAACTCGAGATGGCCGATACATAAAAGTCAAAATATGTTATCAATAATATATTAAGATATATTTCTATTGACGAAAAGTATTAGTGTCAATAAAATTAAAGATTACTTCCCCCCATAGCTAAAGACCGTAGTCCATAGGCCAATTTGGGTTTCGCAAATCAGCAGTTTGATCTCGAGGTTTGTGTCTGCATTGTTGTTTTAATGTATGCTCTCATCTGCGAAAGTGGGTGATTGTAGTCCTTAGGTTTTATTGTGACGTGTTGGGTCCAGGTTTGGCGAAGATTTAGTAAAAGTCTTAAGTATTTTGATTAATAAAATATGAATTATTAAAAGTCGGTTTTCTATTTTTGTTCATACATAGGTTAGCCTTTGATATGAGCGTAACAACTCAACTGGTACATACTAAAATATACTGGTAAGTACTAGTGGGCCAAGTCATACTTAAACGGTCCGAAGTATGTATGTAAGCTGAAACAAAAAACAATAATTAACTGAAAAAATACATAAGACATAATCATTCCCCTCCCATCACCCATATAATGTAAACCCTATAGAATTAAGCTCCGGCGTACAATAATTCAGATTTACACTACTCTAAATTATTATCGGATAACCATAACCTAACATACACCCATTGAAAATAACACCTATACCGGCTATTTAAAATATTATATCTGACACGGCGTGACGTTATCACCCCGCTCGTGTATAAGACATACAGTAGACGTTATCTGGACCGACGACTTGTCGAAAATTGAGTCGGATATTCGTTGGATTATCCGTGATTTAATCGAACCCCGTTCGTCGGTCTCCCAAAAGTCGCGATTAACGGCCGCGATGAACTTGCGAGCGGGAGAGACGTTGTTGGAAACGGGCTCGAATGCGCGGATCCCAGCTGTAATGACGGGTCTAATGAAGGTCGCGGCACGCGGACGCAGGTGGCCGACCACCAACGCCACCGCCACCGCTGCCCTTCGTCGAGGGTCGACGTCGCGCGATCATCCCCCGCACTTGCTTCCCTTACGCCATCGCTCAGCGTGGGAGCTTTATATTATTTTTTTCCGGGCGGTTCAGTCGTGTCGCCGTCGTAGCGCATCACAGCCGCGTGCTCCGTCCTGCGTTTACCGGCTCGCCGTTACGCCCGTCGCTGTTCGGGGTTCGCGCCACGCTTCCGTCGTCGGATTTGTTAATTTTTGTTTTTGGTTTTTTTCTGGTTTTCCAATTGTTGTTTCACGTGCAAATTCTTTTTCCGACCACTGACGTTTTTTTATGGTGAATTTTTCTTTCGATCGTTAGTGCTCACCGACATCACAGTGTTTATTGGATTCAACTTCTACCGTGGCTCGTGAGTGCTTATGATTTTGAATTATAATATACATATATTATACTTATAATGTCCACCGTCTCGTAGTAATTGTTATCATTTAGAAATAAGTAATAACTCTGTTTACTATATAGTTTCTAGTCGTATATACATTAGTACATTACCACATAGCTACTTACCCATGTGGCTATTTGTATAATATTTCTGGACGAAAAAATATGGCCAATTTCATCCCACCTCCCTCTTTACACGACAAAATCCTAAACTTATCAAGATGAGCTCAAAGGATAAACTGAAAAAAAAACTGTGTGCTTGTCACAGAGTAAACAGAATTAAGGATTTAGAAAAATGTTAAAATAATATAAGATATTTTTTGTATCTTTTGGAAAATTAATTATGCATGGTAAAGTTATCTTCAACACTCACCACCGTAATGTAAGTAAACGGTGACGTCATTTAACTTCAAATGAAATACATTTTAAAAAACGTGTTACCTTGCAGATTGTACTTCTAATAATATATAAAGAAAAAAAAAATCCGGTAATTCATTAATTCAATAGGTCACTCGGCTATTTGGGTTTAAAATATTATAGCATTTCATCTTTGGTATAATATTATATTATTCAACATGCGTGAGTACCTACTGTGTGCTATATGTCTTAATGGAAATCCCATATCAGTCTGGCTGATATTTTCGTGGCATGGGTGCCTAATGTTTATGTATGAGATTATATTGATATTAAATTATGCACCTTAACTTTAAGCTAAAATATCGTAAAATTTAAAATTAAATTGAAAATAACACTTACCGTGCCTGTTTACTTTATATATTTTAATCCAAGTTGAAATATGTAAAATAAGTACTAATGCTGTAAATTTGTTTTTCATTCATCAATGAACATGCCACCTTAACAAAACTATTTTTTTCCTACAAAAATAAGTGTTTGATTTTATGCAAACACTTCATATTATATAAGAGCAACAGAAGAAAATGCAAATGACAAACACATTCAAATTCTATAGTGGAATTTTAACTAAGACTTAGGTACCTTAGGAAAATGATTAGTAAGTCGTCAATTGATCACTAGTCCAAACTCAAAGTATAAATCTATACATGTATTACTGATGACATAACGTTTAGGTTAAAATTTGGTATTTATAGATTTTAAAGCAATATAAATGTTTAGGAATTAGAGCACTGAACTACCTTGCAATCGATTGTTTTCGATAAAATTATTGTTATCTTGGATTTAGAGATTGACTTTGATTTTACCTTATTTTTTATCATACAAATTGATCTACAATTTGTAGTTAAAATTAAAGATAGTGTCACTGAATACAACTTTTTCCTTCCTTCATGTACTCATTTACACCAAGATTAGATTTAAGATGTGCCTACTAGAGTTAAATAACTGTGCAAGGATTTATAACATTTTTCATTTTTACCTGTCTACTATTGGATACTAAATGTAAGCTAAGTAAGCTTTTCAGGCTTTCAGCATTTACTTAAGCTTTTGTAAGAGTTTTATAGAGTTTTTTTGAAAATATATTCAAAAGAACATTTTTGGAATGTACTATTAAGTTTAAAACTTGTTAGGTAATAAATCAATTTCAAATAAATCATTTCTTATTTCTAGCAATGTGTGAATGCTGATATAGTATTTACTTTTAAATATCCTCTTTTTACAATAATCAATACATAATTCAATATTAATTCAATGCCTTTGCTGGTTTTTTTTTTAAATTTATAAACAATTTCCTATCTAATTTATTAAAATTATATTCCAGCATCAATCAAATACTTTGATGTAAAGAATGAATGATTCCTAAGCAATATCTAGCTTTGTCTAAGGTATTACACTAGATCACTGGTCGCTGATACATATTAATTATTATTAAAATTTTTCAAAATAAAAAAATCGTCTATGAAATAATACATTTTTTTTTATTATCATTAGATTTATTCCACAAAATAAATATAAGACACATATTACTATAATATATTATTACATATATTATTTATTTCTTTGAAGAAGTGTCAATGATCAAAGCTGCCTTTAGTAAGTGTATTACTTTTAATTTATAGTATTGATTTTATATAGGCTGTAAACTTTCGTTTTTTTATTGACAACTGTAAATTTAACATTAAATTATTTAACTTTAATCATGTATAAGTCCTAAAAGTTGTAATTTTAATTTAACAGATTTTAATATATTTATTTAAACCTCATGCCAGATCTCCAGCTATAATTATTATTCCAACTGTTATTCGATTTGGTTTTAATTATATAAAAAGTAATTAATAAGAATTTTTTTTAAAATAAAAACTCTTTTATAAGAAATTTGTTTCTTAAATTAATAATAACTTAGGTACATTTAAAAATACATAACATTTTGTTCGTGATCTCATATGATAATGAAAAAAAAATTATAAAGTTTAAATTGACCGAGTATGTTTTCATGTTTTTTGTTATCATTTTGAAAACTTTCATATATATGAATGTTCTATAGCTCAATTTCACCTGAACATTTTTTTGTATTGATATTTTTGACAAAGTTACAACTTCAACATTATTTTATACAATAATACAATTAAAATTATGTATTTAGAACTATGCCTAATTATGCGTATTTAAAAATTGATTTATTACATTAATAGTTACTTGTTTGAAGATGAATATACACTTTTATTTGATTGTTTTAATTTATATTTTTAACTCAGTGTTATAGAGTTATATCGTTGAATGAAAATATAGTCAAGTGACAAGTAGTTATTGAACGTCTTTTAATCGTAAACAACATATTATTTGAGTATCTTAAAACTACCTCTATTGTGTTAGTGCACTGTACTATGGAGTATTGCTAATAATTTGCTATTACCTACATTATTATTATAGTTGTTGGACAAACTTTATTTAGTTTTTATACATTTAAAAATGTACTGTACTTGAAAAAAAAAACGGTGTGCTTTTATTGTAATCAAAATAATGATAAATTATTATGCTGTGGTCTTAGATGATGTTCCATATAATAACAATAGCTTGAACACAGTTAAGTCTAAGAAATAAATTACTTCAATATTTAATTAAAATTATTCATCAAATGACATTTGTTCAACATGAGTGTAAAGTGTGTGAAAAGGTGTTTCAAACATGATATTTAGAACATTGATGTAGACACAGTTAATCATGTGAGTTATTATTTTGATGTATTTTTTTAACTGTCATAGTTTTAGATCATCTTAACTACATTTTTTGACTGGCGTGCTTTTATATAGGTAGCGAACATTTTTGAAATATTGACATAAAACACTCTTGCCACCTACAACACTATGCATTTATCAATTTTTTCAAATGTTCATAACAATGAGAGATGTATTCAATTTATTTTTTTTTGGTCGAAAAAAACGCCAAGCGAAGACAACATCTGGACTTTTAATACGATTTATTGGTATAACACGTTACATTTCCCCCCTTTGCCAACCACTAAACTTATTGTATTATAATTTGAAACAAAAATGGAAATAATATTATGCTATTGAATAGCTTTTGTTAAATGCCAATGTTTTAGCCCAAACAATGGTTGTGGCTGGCTAAGCAAACTAAATTTCATCATAAAATAATTTATCAGGCAGACTTTGAATAAAATTATAAAATTATATCCTTTGTATGTATTTTATATAATAATCATGCATAATAGTTTCATATTTGATTTTTAACATTTCTGGTGTAACGGCCAATTGAATAGGCATTTTTACTACATCCGAGTGTATGTATGTTTGCTTAGAATATAATTATTGATTGTTTTCATATAAAATGTTTAGAATGATTTTGGAGAAAGGTTTGAAAATAAACAAATCATACATTTTCTTGGAATTATATTTCCAGGTAATAGCACAAGTTTCGTTCTTGGTTTTTCTTGAGAGTTTTGCCATTATTCATTGTGTGTTGTTGTCTGTTTTATTTCTACAACTCGGTTTAGCAAGCATTAGGACTCGATACTACCAGACGTGTTTTACGCAAAAAGATTTATTGGTAGTAACTAATGTTGATCCAAATTAATCAATATTGAAATTTGAAGTGAAGCTACGAGAAAAATGTTTACGTTCAATTAATAAACAGCATAATTAAAATAGCTGAGTATTGCTTGGCTAATGTCAACCTATACTGTACACAGCACAACGCGTATCGATAAATAATTCAAAATTAATATACATTGTAACAACTAACAATGTGTTTGTTATGTTTACCCTTACATCCATTATAAGTCATAGTGTTTAACTGAAAATTATAGATGGATAATGTGTTTAATATAATTTTAAATTCCGAAGACTATTGAAATAATTTTAAATGTATTACATGTTTAGTAGATGATTACAAATATATTTATAAAATAACGTCAACAGAATAAGTATTTAGAACAAATATTTCTTCAAGTTGCCGACAGAAAGATTTTCTTCTAGATTTTTAACATGTCTAAAAGGTTTTTAATGATCATAATTTAATACTTTTTTTGTATGTGCAGATAATGGCATATTAAAGAATGCTTTACTATTATGTATATACTATAGGCGATTCTTTTAATTTTAGTGAACACTCATTTTCTCAAAATGTATTAAAGTTTTAGAAAATATTTTGGTCACATAATTTGATCTCATTACAAACAAAATTGTTGATACATAATAATGTTTTTACCATTTTTATTGTCACTATTTTTTTTAAAAAGTTTTTTTGTTAGTTGACCCCATTTACATTTTTCATGAGCTTTCCGAGTTCAAATTTGATGAAATTGAATACTTAAAGTTTATACAATGACGATTTATCATCAAAGATTTTTGTTATATTGATAATATGTGATCATTATTAACTGTAGAAATTAGACTCAATTCGCAATTACTTAAAATGAAATTGTCTATGCACGATGAAATTTTCAAAACATTATGGATAACTAAGCTATTTTTAGGTATTTCAGATTTAAAATTTTGATTACAATTTTTTTTTAAATGTTAATATAAATAATTATGTTGGATCAAAAAGCTTCAAATTATAATACACAAGGTTTCTGACAAGTTGAAATAAGAAATATAAAAAAAAATATCGACACATAGATAAATAATTGTTTTAAGTATTTTATGTAATAATTTTGTGTGTGATTATGACAAAATCATGAAAATTTGAAAAATTATTTTGGTGTTCAAAATGTCAAACATTCATAATAGTGCCCTACTCAATGTCTAGTTACACTTAATAGCTACTAAATAACAGCAGAGCAGTATTCCCTGTTTTTCATTTGATAGTTTAAATGGAATATTTTTCTAAGAATATCTATGTACAAAAACTAAATTTCAAACTGTAGCTCTTTATTAATTAGATATTGTCTTAAGTTTAGTCAAGCAGAGACAGCAGCGTAGTGGACCAATATTTTGCTAGGTATCCCTTAACATCTTCATCCCGCTCAACAAAACTTATAACTAGATAATGAACTTCTATTCTTAAATTCAATTTTTGTGCATCG
This sequence comes from Myzus persicae, assembly GCF_001856785.1. Taxonomy (NCBI): domain Eukaryota; kingdom Metazoa; phylum Arthropoda; class Insecta; order Hemiptera; family Aphididae; genus Myzus; species Myzus persicae. Next base: position 115,943 of record NW_019103739.1, read on the forward strand.
AAATTCTTAGAAAAATATCCCACTTCGAAAAACAAATCAAAAATATTCTCGGTACCTACCTAGTTTTTCAATAAACTTACTCAATGTTAGTTCTCAGTAAAACGTACACAGTAATACTTTTTCATAATATTAATGAAATCATAAACAATCATAACAGTACAATATAGTACACTTAACATAGGTGATACGTGTGTCATGTAATATATTTTATATACAGAGTTTCACCTATGATGTATTTAATAATAACTAGGTAACTGTATTAAAAATTACAATAGTATGGAGACTTTTTGATAATAATTCTATTGTATACTATTTTCCATTTCATGTCATCCTATATCTAATAATGATGTCTGCATACGATATAATATTTAAAATTGAAGTATTAAGTTTTTTCTTGTTTAGAAGCATAATATGCCCAAATCATTTTATTTCACTTTCAAACTATTTATTTACTTCGCGTTTAATCGTTCTATGCGGAGTATCAACGTGCCTATTTCTCGATTTTCATTATTTATATATTTTGAAAACTGGAAAATTGTTTCATGGGATATTTCTTTTAAATTAATTTTCTGCACACACCTGCAGTTTCCGTGGTGTTGATTCTTTCTTCTTTTTTTATATTGTTCCAAACTTATATAACTGTTTTATAAATTGTTTTCGTACTCTTTTTGTTGATAATAACAGCAGAACGGATATCAATTGATTTTACTCAGAAAACATCATATTGTCACGTATCTTCGATGACCATATTTTAAAGACTCGTTTAAACAACTATACACCAGTCCAATTTGTACTTCACGTCAAATCATACGTATTAACAAGACACATACACACACATACACAGACTTACGTTACATATATGGTATATGTAACACAGACGAATGATATACAAGTTCATTTTGGCACCAATTTATTTAGCTGCTCTTCTTTTTCCACTACGAAGCGACCAATATAAATTGCGAAACGTGAATGGAGGAACAATTTGTAATGCTCAAAAATAAATACACACACATATCATATATATATATATATGCTTTATAGTTTAAATCTATAAATATAACACGACTGGAATTATTTTTCACATAAGTAATACAATTTTCAAAATATTTTAACAATGAATTAAATAATTGTTTTCTGGGTACAAATATTATGTACTATTTTTGAGACAAAAATTTCATGTTCATATTTCCTAAAATTGATTACTTATGTTATAAATTAATAACTATGTGATAAAACAATCATCATTAATGTACTTAAACGTCTTAAACAATCATCATAAATGTACTTAAACAATCGTTTAATATATATTTTTTAATAATTTATTTATTAATTAAAAAAGTAACTAAGCCGTTTTGCAATACATATCCCAAATTATGTCATATACTTTACAACAACACGATATGAAATAAGTTTGAAGCTGTACAGTTGTTATATAAAAAATAGATATTTGTAGTTGATTTCGCATCTGTGTGCCATTCAAGACAATACATTTAACATAAAACAACTGAGTCAGTTTTATAAAAAAATTGTTACATTATAATATGTGAGTAGTTTATAGTCTTTGTAACTTTTGAGATTTTTAGGTTGTATTTTGCTTACACCCTCACTAGGTACTTTTATTTATTTCACCAACTTCCAAACGGTTGATTCTTATTTCCATTTCAGTTGGTACCGGTTACCTTGTAAATCCAAAGACTTTCTTTGAATTAGATAAATGAAGTCTTGTGATGTACCCCAAGCTTTAAATATAATCCAGCGCAGCTTTTAATAAATATCTGCTTTTATCCCACAAGTGTTTACGCTTGAATGGAAATATCTCTGAAAATATCATTGTATCATTTTACGCAGATTACGTTTAAAACTTTTATAATTTATCTAATATGTTATCTGCAATATATATGACAGTGAAATATTATGTCTATTATTCTTTATTTCTTGATACTTAATATAATTCTGATTGATTTGGACATTTAGATACCTGCTGTGTTAAAATAATTATTTTTATTTTTTCTAATGTCTAGCTTTTGCCTTTATTTTATAATTTGTAGCTATTTCATAAGATACCCCAAACAATTGTAGATAAGTTACAATTTGTTGCAACATGACCAACTTCTTGAATTACATTTTAAGCTTCATATTATTTAAATTGTATCGCATGAACATATCATTCCAAAATGAGTATCAAAGTACACATTACATATTTTAGTATTGGTCAGTTAAACTAATATTAAACAATAAAAAAATAATATTGTTTTACTAATAATTAGTGAAAGAATTGTTATGAATTTTCAAGATTAATCCACTAAATGTAGCTTATAAGTTATAATAATACGATTTAGAAAGTCGTTATGTAATTAGGTGTACATTGTATACGGTGAACCAAAGAAATGCTGCAAAATAATCGATCACTCTGCCAGTTGCCACTCATGGATATTAATTGCTTAGCTATACCATGCTGTGAAGATTGAGAGGGTTTTATGAATTTTAATGTGACAAATAAAATAGCTATTTCAAATTTTCTATATTCTAAAGTAACTAAATAGGGGAATCCTTTAAGATGAATTCGAACAAAGTACGAAAATGATTAATTTGTGTCTTGTGTTTTTTTTAATGGAAAAAATTATTTTTTTATAAAACTAACCAAGATTTTTTTTATCAAGTATAAAAAAAAAATAATTTCGTCATGAATGAATACTTTGTTTTTGTATATTTTTTATATACCTTTAGGCTTTAATTGTTTAATGAAACATCCACGTTTGTAAAATGACCGTAATGTATTTTTTAACAGATTATTAGAATAATAGCATTAAGTTATACTATTATTTATTACGTATGTAATTTATATTAATATTAAAATACAAAAGAAATATTATATAAATAATATAATGAATTAATATATTGGTTAAATTATAACAATAATTAAAGAGGAATATTGTTTTTTGGTGAAAAATCAAGATGACAACATAAACTGAAAACCGCAGGGAGGAAGAAAATTGGTAAACTATTTGAATCATTCATAAATACAAACGAGACAAAAGACTGGCATGCTTGTGTATAAAATTGGTAGTCTTCATTTTCTTTTCGAATAATAATTTGACCATTTTTTCCTCTTTTCTTGCTATGTATACTGTATAGGTTGCTTTCTTAACAACGGACGTCGTAAATGACATTTCTGACACCTCAACTCAATGACAAACACTTGCACTATAAAATTATTGCATGTTTCAAAAAATCTCGTTTGAAGTTACGTTGAATATTATACAAGACAGGTATTATAAGAAAATAACAATTTTTTTTTGTAAAGTTTTTTTTTTTAATAACTAACACATTCATCGAATATTTTTTTTTTACGTAATATATTATTAAAAAGTAATTCGTTTTGTATTATTTTACTATAAAATAAAAACTAGCATCTCCAAATATAAGTAGAAAACCATTTTCCATTATCCGTTAATAAAATTAGAGCTTTGAAAATACTATAAAAATATTATAACGGGCAAGTCTATGATTAAAGAGTGTTAAAATTAAAATTCTATTGATATCTATTTTTAAAATTCTGTTTAACTGGTCAGTGATCATTGATCAGAACAATTTTTTTTTTTAATTGTTAAGTGTTCTTGACAACTTCTTTAAACTTATTGATAACATTTTTCAACATTCTTAAACAGTTTAACAGTTTTGATCAGTATAATAAAGTATATAACTAATCCAATTATTATAGATTTCATCAAATACGGTTTTTTTTAGTGTTGTAAGTGGTAAAGTTATTGATAATTATTGTGCTTTTTAATAGGTAGGAATATTCGTATTTTTAAGATCATTAATTAAACTAATTATAATAATGATTAGGATATTTTGTTTGAATTTTTAATCATCTACTTGACTATATGAAGAATGTGAGTACTCACTACTCAGTCGAGTATTTAAAAGTGTTCCATCCTAAAGTACTTATATTGCTTATATTGTGTGTAAATTGAAAAACTTTCGAAGATATACTGGTAAGGATCTTATTATTGTGTTAGAGTGACTAAAAGGATGGAAATCGATTAGTCACGTTGAAAAGGTATAGTCTTTTGACAGAATGTTTTAGCGTTATCAGTGAATACCATTACCTAATACAAACTTTTTAAAGTCTCCTGTGGTTTTCTGTCTTTGCCAGAGTGAAATGATGCTTTGTTTACAGATTGGGAATCGACTTATTTTAGGACCTTTTTGATATTCAAATATGCGAAACAAACAGCCTACAACTTGCTCATAATATAGTTAAAGGCTTTTAACAGAATATACTGTTTTAATTTATCTAGAAATAGTGAATTGTAATTGTTATTGCAATTGTAGAGTTATTGGTATGTATTTCTTAGTATATTTCTTTTTTTATTGTTAACACTTTTTATAGCGTTATTGAATGCAAATCATATAAAATAAATGTACATTGTTTTAATTTTATTAATCAAAATATTTTTTTTCAACTATTAGAATTTATAATATAATAAATATAATCTCAACTCAACTGTTTCGGATAAGTTGTTCATAGAGTTGTATGAGGTAATAGGTTATTTTATATTAAACATATTTTTGAGGGAAAGTGGTTACCATTTTGCTGTACAGTAGATGACTAGTGTGTCATTATAATGAATGTGTTAAATAATATTTATAGTATTCAATATCATTTAATTCATTCTGAGCGGAAATAGTCGCCGTCGGTCAGTCTATACTGCTTTATCAAGTATATTTAATGGTAGGTTTTTTTAAATAGTTATTCAAGCATGAAGTAACTTCTTTTTAGCTATCTAATCAAATCTAATAATTTATAAATAGATAACTCATGAATCATATTAATCAAAGACATCAGTTCTTAATAATTTTTTTTCTACTTTAAATTATTTTTATAAAAAATGTCGACGATAATGTTTGAGTACAAATTAATTCGTTTATTCGTTATTTGTTTTTATATTATATGACACCGTAGAAAGTGGCAAAACTGTAGCATAACACTTAAAATGCTCAACGTTGTGTAGCTTGCGTAATAACAATAATATTTTCATTACAAACTTGATTCCAAACAGTTTAATAATGTGATACGGAGAATTGAGTTCTAGTGTCGTTTTGTTACATAAAAATCACAATAATAATTGCTAGATGTTGAAATGTACGGTTTCTCGCATAGAAATAACGCGTTTCTAGGGTGACAGCAACGATAATTATTTCGCTCAAACGGATAGCATATAATAATAATATTACAGTAGTAGGTATAGGTACTGCGATTGTGGCGTTAAACGTTACAATAATAACAGCAACAACAACTTATAACAATAAACGGTAGTCGCAATAACAATAATAATAATAATAACGCGGGGTGAGTGTAACAACAGTGTATCGTGTTATATCAAGTGGCGTGGGGGGGGGGGGGGGG
>NW_019103739.1:122029-267897 GCF_001856785.1 Myzus persicae
CCGCCGTATACCCCCCCTCTCGTCCATACACCCTTCGCGATGGAGGCCCATCGTCCTGAAGTCCGTTGGTTCACCGTCGTCCACGGGCCATGGCTATATCCGTGTATGTGGATCACCACCGCCGTCCATCGCGTCGCAGCCACATTAATATTATACTTTCACAACGCCGCGGTCGTCGTGGCTATATTATTATATAAGGCACTCTGCTGGTGTTCCGTAGTCGCCGGATATACATGTTCAGGGATGCATGAAAACAACATAAATTGCACGACACACATAATGTACGGTAGCGGCGGCGTCGAACTGCGAGGGAGGGAAGCGGCACAAGGGCAATCCGACTGGAAAAAAAAAAATAGAAACAGAATAAAGTTAGGACCGTAAATCATTACCAAGCGTTGCCATTTGAGCGCGGGTATGTTGAGGGGGGGAGGCAAAATGAGACGTAACTTTTGCGAAATAAACGACTCGGTTGCTTGGAAAAACGGGATGCGAGGTGTGTTTATAGCGGAAGGAAATGGGTGGAGGGTTGGGGACAGAGAGAAAAAGTTTTCCTCCCTCTGCGCAACCATCTCCTCGCTCTCTTAATCTGCTTATTAGAGCTATTCCTCCCTCTCACCACCAAAAATACCCTCCAACCGACGCCATCCCAACACCACGGCCGACTCTATACCGCACACTCACAAACGTTCTAATTTAACAAAAAGGCGAGAAATTCTAAGCTCTCCCCGGCCGCTGCCATTTTTGCCACCACCCCGAACACATCACGACTTCCAAAATAACGGTGTCACGAGTACACTACTGTTTCGTAATAGAATTTATCGAAGTCAAAAATGGGTTGTGTGAACTCTCACGACTTTTTCCAAACCCTCCCCCCTTCGTCTCTTAGCACAGTTTGCCCCCTCAACGACAAATAACAAGTGCACGTTGTTTACATTCGCCGTCGTTTCATCCGGCGGATATACGACCTGACCTGCGGACGGGTGGCTCTTTCAGGCGCGCAGTGTACCGTAACCGTATGTATATGTATATTATCAAATGAATCAAATTGCATTACCCGCCATCGTCGTCAACTATACACGTCGTGGGTCACTTGAATAATAATATAACGACTATATAATATTATGTTTGGTACGACGGTTATTATTTTTTGCACACACGCAAATGGTTTTGGATACAAAATGTAAACAACCATACAAGATAGTGAAATAATTTAAATTATGAATTTTCGCTAGCAGTGAAAATAAGTAATAATAATTAAACCTTTCCTTTTCAAAATAACGAATAGGAAGACCAAGTACCTATGCGTTTGTTAGCTCGCAGTTGTATTCATAACGTGGTTGTTTTATTAGAGATGATTCTCAAACAACCTCCTATTTACATTGTTTTTTATGGTTACTTCTACCTATGCAGGTACACAACTTTTAAATTTAACCTGAAATACATTCATAAAAACATGAAACAATAATACGTTGGTATATTAAAAATAACGTATTTTAATCGGTTTTTTTTTTTAAAATAATAATTAATGTTTAAGTTATTATTAGTCTTACTTTAAAATAAATATTTAATTCTCAGCCAAGTGTTACCAATGGGTGATTTCTTAATTCAAAATATTCATGTTACTATTATAATATCATATATACTTATTGTGCTACGTTGTACAGATTGTGTATTTTAAATTGTAAAATAAAAATAATAAAAATATATACTAATATATTTTCATCATCATCATCATCATCATCATCATCATCATAAAAGGTATGGTAAATTTTATTCTATATATTGTGCTAGATTTTGTTAGGAATAAAAACGTTAGTTAAAGTAAAGAATACCTACGTTTGATGTTTCGGTATAATGAGATTATATTATAGTTTTAACATCAATGTAATTATAATTTGTTATGTGCAAGATAGTAGCACGGTATAATAATAATAATAATATGTAGTTTGGAGAATTAACTCCGGATAGGTAAACCTACATGCCACATTTATACTGTGGTTACTTGTAATTTATTTATATTAAATGTGTTTTATTAATATAAGCCATAAGGTACAGTGGTACACTATGCATTTACTGTGTTCTGCATGAATAAAAAATCTCCTAGATATTACTTAAGGTATCTAATTGATAAAAGTCAATATCATATTGTCTGCCAGGTTCAAGGAACTTTTTTATACAAAATTTTGAATTAAAAAAAAACGGAAATTTAGAAGCTGAGTGAAATTGTACTCGAAAAATGGAACTGTGTGAATTAAATATAAACAAATACAATATAATATGGTACAATATATTATAACATTGTATTTTTTTAGATAAAAGACTAATCGAGAATATTTTAAAGCAAGTTTTAAAGTATATAGTACATTTGTACATGAATATCGTAATAATAAAATAACAGGCTTTTAAAAAAAAAAAATCGTTTTATTAAAGTATCTTAAATAAACAAGTTAGGACTCTGCAAGAGTGCTTAATTCCCGATTTCTAAAGTATTTTAATCTAACCCAATAACAACAATAATTCTATGTAAAATTTAAATATAATGATTATTGATATATTTTTTTAATATTAGCTTCTATGAATCTATTAAATACTCATGTTTTAATATTTTTAATATTAGCTCGTATGAATTTACTTTCAATAGAACCGAGGTTATAAAATGTTAATATAAACAATCGTAACTATGTACTGGTAAAGTGGTAACTAACAGACGGAATGACACAGCTGGGATATAAGGTGCTCTAAACTTATGTTTAAAAACCTTAAAGGTTTAATTTAACATAGTATATCAATTATGATTTAGGATTAAAATGGTCGGTCCCTATTTGTATGTTAAAAAAGTCGAAATATAATGCTGATGTGCTCTAAAAAAAACCTACAAATATTCCTCTTATTTATTTTTAAAACTATGTTTTTTATGAAAAATTAATTATATACTTTAATATCAAATTAGTTTTTTTTAAATTAATTATTGGATGCGCCGTTAGTGAAACTAACTTAAAACAATTTTCAAATATAATAACTATAACTCAAAAGCTCATAATTTATTTGTTCATTATTAATAAGAAAAAAACCATAGGTATTTACCTTGAAATCATAACTAATAATAATGATTGAAAATTAAAATTATTTAGTTTATTTTTCTCATCATTTATCAAAGTATATTCCAAGATATGCTAAATTTATTAAATATTTCTTTACCCCGGGAATATTCACAAATTAAAGAATACGTGAAAAAAAAAATTTGTTATGTTTAATGAATCGTATTTATTTTACACCCAAATCAAATTGCATTCACTCAACGAAGATATGTGAAAACATAAAAAACTGGAATCTAAATTTATGATTATTGAAATTCAAAAAGGACCAAAACCCAAGTATTTATTCTTATTTACCGTGTATAATATTATAGAGGACAAGAGATCGACGATAGAACGAAAAAACACAATATTCTTTCAGTTGGGCCATAAAACACAATATCGACAGTTAGCGTAAACCAGGGTCTACACTTTTGGTTCAACCTGAAATAAGGAAGAAAAAAAGAAAACTCATAGTTTACAGTTTTCACCTGCTGCGTAATTGAAAACGCTGATTTATATGTTTAGTGCATCACACAATTCGATATATCTAAAACCCGGGCATTTCCAAAACAAAATAGTAAATACACATACCCAACGTGTGTATGTAATACAAGTTAAATTTAATAATTAATAAATATATTATAAAATATTTATAGTCATGAACACTTCATAAATAATCTTAATTCTTAGTTGGATTTACAATATTTATGCCATCATGTTTGCCGAATATTTTAAAAACATTATATTAAAATCCTCAAGTAGTATTACTTTTTATATACTTGCTAGTTATTTTAATTCATAGGTTTAATATACCAGTATAAATTAAGGCCCCATGTAGGATTAATATGTAATAATTATTATATGTAACGTATTTTAATTTCAAAGCAATAGTTATGAACATTTTGACAATTATTATATACTAATTATTGTAAATTAACGATATTATTTATTGTGTACCTACCTATAAACCTACAAAAATAATGATTTTATAGTTTTATTTTTAAAATTTTGATAAGTCAAAACGTTGAAAATTTGAATTTATTTTTTAGTTCCATTTAAATTCAAGTTATTGATTCAAGGTTGTCTGTACATACTTTATCTACCTTCTGTAAGTATAGTTCAACATTTTTTCTCTACAGCTGAAACTGCGATTATTGGNTAAGGGTTCTTCACACGCATTCGATGTCCGAAAAACCTTTTCTATCATCGTTTAGGGTCAGAACATGGATTTACTGTCGAATATGATGCTGCTTATGTATATATAATATTATAATAAATTACAACTAACGATAATCTGTTTGAGTTATTGGGTGGAATAAATCATATTATTATTGACCCACATAGATGCCATTTTTCCAATATCACTAGCAGTCCCTCTATTTTCGACTAATGATAATATATTTGTATTTTATTATTATGAAATGATTCAAGTGTTTATCGATACCAATTGATACTACTATATAATATAAGCTGCATTTGCTTTCTCAAGAATTTGTCTTTATAATTTTAAATTAAAAACAAACATTTAAGTCTTTTATATTACATTATGAACACACATAGGTTTTCACTTTTCTTTAAATCAAAACTTAAGTAGGGCTCTGTATAATCCTCTTAACTCTACGCCCTGGACCCGACTATGAAACTTGCAACACATGTTCAATATCACATTAGACAATATTTTTGAGACGTTTAATACACAATTAAGATACATTTTAAAAATTATAAAAGAATTACAACTAGTGAAAACTAAATATTGGCATATTGGATATTAAAATAATGTAGTGACATATGAAAACATTTATTAATTGTATCACTGTAAGTTGTAAATGAATGCAACTATTTAAACAATAGTCCAAAATTAAAAGGTCATAAAACATTTTTATGCTTTGTTTCTGATTTTTTTAAAAGAAATTTTACAAAGCCAAAATTACATGATAATATATTGATATTTATATAATGATGTATTACGCAGTACAGTAATGCAAATACATTTTATATTAAGGACCTCTCTCCATAGTATTTGATTCCCTAGTCGTTGTTAATCGTTCTGAATAGTTCAATAATAATTTGTAATTATTATTTTGTTACAATTTTTTCAATTACTTAATAAGTATTTTTTTTTAACGTTCTATTCCATTCTCTATAATATTGCAGTTTATTGGTGTCACGTGCGAATCATTTTGTACACAACGAGTCTTAAAAAAAAAACTGTTTTATCGATTTTCGATAATCAACATCAGTGTTCCTCGTGGAGATTGACGGCTGTAATTTAATTTTGTTTATAACGAATGTGACATTTACGCGTTCTCCTCCCTTAACCACTTTCCATTACGTCTATAACTATATATATATATACTGGTCAACTAAATTATTTTAAATGGTTTTGCTGCTGTTAAGCTGACTTCAAGATTTGCTACTGAACTAATGCGGATGCCCGTAGAATCTAAAATCTGATGGTGTTCTTAATGAGTTTCCTATCGATTTTATTCGGTACCGGACAATGCATACCAAACTTTATGCTTGATAGGTAGTCTAATTTAAACACCGGCCTTTCCACTCCATTTAGACCTTTTTGTGTTTGTAATAGATTATGATAAATGTGATATTCACCAAGACGAGCGACTGAAATCTGGGCAACAGTCCAAGGTGTGCGTGTGCACCCTATATTATATTGTATAAGGGATTTTCATTTCATACATTGATATTTATTTGTTCTGTGTAGATAACTATAACGATTCAATATTATCAGAGTCCTTATCTCTATGAACGATGTGTAGAATGCACGGATGTGTAGATAGCACATTTTAACTACCTACACCTAGGTATAGTGCAACGATAACACGATAATATGATGTGCCATGCCGAGTTATTTTGATTTCTGGTACAGGAAATTATTTTTATGATTAAGCGATGGATATTGGGATATTGTAGGCATTATTTATTATTATTGTCATTGAATTATGTCAAGGACTATTTGCAATAGTACAACATCCGGACAATAGACCTGAGTATTAGGTACACTTTACAATTTTAGTGACATAAATCGTATGATATATTGCTGATATAGTGTATCAACTCTAAGTACTCCCAATATTTTTTTAAATCAGGTATTTATATAGGTATGTACATATTTTTTAGGATATAGTTTACATCGTTGACGAATTCCTAATAGTTAATATGCATTACAAAGAAAAATAGTTCCTTATTTGATATATTAATGGTTATTGGCTTGCGGTAGTTAGATTTTTCTACGAGATTTTTGAAAAAAACTTTCTTCTTGAAAATGTATTCGACTTACATTATCTATTCATCGTTTAATTTAATTATAAGAACTTGAGTACTTCGAAGTGGAGGGTCTGATTTTTAACACTTGTATTATTGTTACTAGTCAGGTATCTATAGCATAATTTCGTTATATTCGGTTAAATAATAATAAATATTTACCATACATTGTATTATGTCTTTTGTACTCTTGTATAAATATATATTTTAAATGCCACTTTAATAAGTATATTTATTTTTAATCATTTTTTATATCTAAAGATAGATACTTAATTCTTATTGGTTTTTGTTAAGAAATTATATTTTATAAGTTGATAGGCATACAGTATTTGGCTTAATAGATAAAGAACTACATAATATTGTAGAGGTTACCGAAAAATGTGATTATACATTAAAAAAAAATTACAAATACAATAATTTTTATCATACGAAATAAAACAAATAAATAAACAATATACGTAATGTGTCATTTAATTGCAAAAAGTTTTAACCGTATTTTAGAAAAACAATTATATAGATACATTTCTTAAAATGTATGGTAATTATAAATGTACTAACTATAATTTTTTTAAGAATAATATAATATTTAGTTAGGTACTCGAAAAATTCGAACCGATGACATTTTTGTAACTTGAAATGATCTTCTAACTAAATGATACATTTAGCGAATGTATGAATTATTGTCTTTTGAAAAAAAGAGTTTCCAATTTTCCATCAGATCGAAATACTAATTTCAAACTATTAAGACTACAACAAGAGGAATTTGGGTTATGTTATTTCTTTTTTATTTGTGGTTATAAAAGAAAAAACAAGCCAAACGGAAAAATCCATTTGGTTTAAAATCAATTGTGTATATGGTATAAATATGTACACTCTTATTTATGTCTATTGCTTCCCACTATGTTTCCCTTTTAGATTCGTTATCTTTTGTCCTTTTATTTTAGGTCAAAAGTATGTGATTTTTATTCTTCATATTTTCTTTTTGTACCCCATTTTCTTTTCTAGAAAGTAAAAGCCGAAAACACAAATGTACAAATGTTTTTTTGTCGATTAATTGAAAAACTGGTTAGTGAGATTCTCGTCAACAATGCTGCAGAATTAGGGAAATTGTTTAAAGTATTTTGATCTTTAGTTTAGTGTGCAGTAAAAGTGCAGCATGGTTGTGCATAAGGACGTTAATACGTTATATAATATTTTGGAGAAACTAATCTGTCATCAACATACATATATTAAAGTTTTTCCTTTTTGATCCCAATATATGAATGAATGTCTTCATCTCTACCAAAATAATTTGATTTTGAATGAACTTCACAAAAGTTTATGAACGTTTCATAGCGATAAATAAACGATCACTTTTATTTGACAAGCACAATTTATTGTATAATATTTATATTTATTATGGATTTTTTTATTTTCATTTTAGCTAACAGATATATCATGTCTCAATTATTATGTGCCATTTACGTTTTTGCATATAAGTATAAAAAGTTATTTAAATAATATTTACACTTTATATTCCCCATACAATTATGAAGCATATATATAATATATACGCGTATAAATAATACATAATGTATGTGTATTTGTATAGAATAATGTATGTAAACAAAGAGAAAGAGATAATGGAAACAATAGGCTTAAATCATAAATACATAATATTTGTACAGTGAGACACCGAGTCATGTAAGAATGTATCATTTATGTGTGGTGGATTTTTGGGGTTAGTATAGTGGTTGGTGTGGTCTTGTGAGGATTGAAGCATATGACTTGTTCTAATTTGAGTGTTCAGATTATTATGAGATTGGTCGAGTGGTTGCTTTAAGACGATGAGATAGGTTGAGTGGTATGTCGGAGTATGTTGGTGTGTTTCTTATTGGTCCGAGTAGGTATAGTTGTTGCGTTTTGACTTTAGATCTCTGAGTGGGGTCTCTCGACGTTTTTTTTTTTTTACTTTTGTAGTTTGAACTAAGGTTCGTTTTTTGCATAAAAGACGCATTAAGTTTGTTTTTTACGTGATTTTTGTATGAAACTGACGAGTGGTTTGTCTTTATGCTTCTGCCAATTTTTTTCAATAATTTCGTGCAAAGAAATACGCATTTTGAACATAGCCTGCGTATTATTGTTAGCAGTTTTTAACGTTTAAGGCATTCAAATATAATGCCATAACTTATGCCTCGGACACATATTTATTTATGTCGCTGTGGTGCTGTATAGTGTATAGGTATAATTTAGCCCCATAGACTATAACTTCTTCGGTGCATTTTTATAGTAGATTACTTTCAGTCAGTAATTTATTTAAATGCTTTAGGAATTTTAAAAATTATGTAAAATATAATATTACGAACTTGAAAATTATAAAATTTTACTCAGTTATTGCACAAGTATCGACAATTTCAAAAAAAATAAATGTATCAACAAAAAAGTGAGGAAGTGCGTATATAACCGCTCAACTGTACAGTATGAGTCGAACTTACCTCATTGAGTCATTGATCAAGTCACATTCAGCATGTGTTAAATACTTTAAATTGAATGATAAATAATTCCAAACTAAAACCGACTCTGAGCGATGACGGTCTGTCAATCAATTATTATTAGTTACAAAGTGTATTTTATGATTCGTTATTGAAGTAATTAATTTCTCTATTAGTAAATGGTAGGTTGAATCCAAAAACATAGCTATGTATTAAACTGAACATTTTATGCAGTAATTTATACTACAAAATGATTTTAAAATTTACGTCATTTTGACGAATTTGAACTTAAAATGCTTATAAAAAATCATGCCTATGTATTTGTAAAAATTCCTGGAAATTAATACAATAAACAGGCATATCGTTGTAAAATTTGATGATCGCTTCTCTCAGAATCTCAAACAATTTTATTTGATTTCGAATATGTTATCATATTCTACTCACCAAAATATTTTGTAATGATAATTTAATAATAATTAATAACAGTTTTATTAGATTCAAATAAATCATATTTGAAAATGCTTATGAATTGTATTTAACGTATTTTAAACTTTTAAGATCTATTTTGAAACTATTTGAAATCATAAGTTAATTATTTGTTATTTTTTAAATATGTTTTAAGATAAATGTATCATATTATTAAAATTACTTTTCCGTGAAATTGGCATATTATTATAATCATGTTATATCCATCAAATGACTCGAGAGTTATAGGTTGTATTTAGCGTTAAGATGTAATGTGGAAGACGGATAGCTGCAGAAATAAGTAAAGAGATCGAAAAATCATTCTACCGTAACTTTGTCGCCAAAACATTAAACGAGTGTAGCACTTGAAGCGTTTGTTTAAAATTGGATTTATATAGGCTTTACATCAGTAACCGATCATACAATTATTTAAAAATAATATCAAACCTTGAATACATATATACTTTATGTAACATTATTATTTTAATATCTAAAGACTGCTATTATTCAAATGTATACATAATTAACGTTTCAAACACTAATTTACTTGTAAAAAAATACCTGATACATCATGTGTGGTTTTCCACACTCATCAGGTATATTACATAGCTTTTATTAAGATTTTAAATTTTAAAGAAATTATAAAACGTTGTACTAAAAAATGATTCCCAGTTAAGATAGGTTAAAAACTACACTTTTTTTTTCGCTTAAAAATGCTGCTAGGTAAATAACATTATTCATAATCTTCAAATCATATCAACTTGACTAGAATATATCCGATTTATAAAGTTTTTTTAAATAACAAAATATAATAATTTTTAAAAACAGTAACTATTATCACTTTGCTCGTAATCGATCAGTCTCTGATGATCTCAAGTCACAAATAAAAAATAAGTATTTTGTATTTTAAATTATCCACATTACTACTTAATCTAATTCAATCGTCCTGGACAAAAAAAAATGTTTTTTATTTTAACTAAAGAACATCATAATATAATACCATAATAACCCTGTAATCGTGAAAAAAGTGATTGTTTGATGATTCCTTAACATTTTTTTTATGGGGATGGGAGGGGTCTTTTTTTGTTTATTCAGATTTTTTATCATAGACATATTTTATCTATGACCAATAATATTTGTGTACGGTGTTAAACAAGAAGCAACAGACACATGCGAGACAAAGCGCAGATGGTGGTATATACGTTGATTTGCAAACGGCTTTCAGTATTGAGTACCTAGTAAGTTTTCAATAAAATTGAATGGTGAAGTTGAAGTCGAATATGGTAGTGAGGACGTTCAAACTGTCCAGAGTATTAACTTCAGGCTTTTGTTATTGGGGAAGTCATCATGCGCCTGGAGTGGGACTTATCCTTATATTATTCTGTTAGATATTATGCGGGAATGGTTTTCTATATAAATGAAAAAAAAAAACAATCCAAATATATTATGATGTATTTAAATAAATTATAATAAGGGAAATTTATATATATATATATAATACTTATTTTTATAATATAAAAATAATATTGAATATTTTATAAATATAGTACGAAAAATTAAAATTTGAATAGGTATCTTATTATTTAAACTATTAAAATCCGACAAAGCGATTACTGTTAAGTATAAAATATAAATTACTGTTTATTACGAGGCACTTGAGAGTATTAATTAAATGGAATCTCATCAGACGTTATGAGTCTTGGATAAGTAACTTTTTAAAAGTAATTAAGTTACTTTACTTGTTACTCAAGTGCAATTATAATGAAATTACTTAACTTATCAATAAGAAAAATAACTCGGTTACTCTACCTCGTTACAAATAAATAAAACATTACGCGGGCATTTCTCTAATTTCTTATCAATCGTCAATCAACAGCCAACTTTTTTATTTTTATTTTATAGTTTGAAATATACAATCTATATAACGTAGCACAATAAGTATTTATGATATTATTATAGTAACATGAATATTTTGAATTAAGAAATTACCCATTGGTGATACTTGACTGGGACAGCCAACTTAAATATAAATAGTGGACCTATAGTACTGCATAGGTAGAAAAATTAATTAATATTTAATAAAACTGTATATATGCATATAAGTTGATCAAAATAAAGTCGCTTTGCTATATTGTAGGTGTCCAGTGTTTATATACGTAATATGCCAATCATTTTTACACAGACACACATGTACATTAACGAAAACGAAACTAAACCATCCAAATATCGAAAAACTACTCTCAAAATATAGTAGAAGTATAAAATAACTTTATAGAATATTATTAGAATGTTGATTTTTTTTATATTAATAAAAACAATACTAAAGTATATAAAAAAATAAATAGTTTTTATATTTACATTTTAATCATTAAAATGTATAGCTTAGATACATATAGTTTCAATTACAATTATTATCGATCTGAATTTGTAATTAGAACTAACGTCTAATAATTACTGGCATAACAGCAAAATATTCAAATTAAGTTTTTTTAAAATCTTTTTTCTACAATCTTACTTTCAATATACACTGTATAAAATTCACTACACTAGACATCGGTAAGAACAGCGCTATGACCCGAAATATATAGGATTCTACATTAAAATATACAATTAAAACGAGTGTGTTTACAACGAGTATCGGTTACAACGGGCAAAACACTGAGCTACTTACCGTTATTACAATACGAGCATTTCCATATACTATCGACTATATTTATTGTGTAGTAGACATGGATGTCAGGACGTGTATAACTATATATAGACATAAATGTATAACTATACATAAAGAAGTTTCAAAGATTTCTGGTGTTTTAAAGTTTAATGATTATTGATTACGAGTATCGTTAGTAGTGCGAACCCTTCCTATCATATGCGTCATCAGTTTAGGTACAGTTTTTTCAATATCGACAAAAAAAATATTTTTTTTGTAATTTTTTGCTTTCCATTTATAACGATCTACTAAAGTCTTAATATAAGACTAAAACAATGGCACAAAAATAAATAACAAGAATGGAATAAAATGAAATCACGTAAGAACCTGCCGATGTATATCTTTAGATATAATTTCAAAAAATCTATCATTGGGCCAGCCGGAGAATTTAAAATATGATATTAAAATACCTATGTAATATTTTATTTTAATGCAAATTAATATAATTATTTCTTTATTATACATTTTTTTTTCTTATTTATAAAGAATTTATTTATAATCTATTCAGTTTTTAAACAATAAGTAAGTTTGATGACTAAAATTAAATACATCAAGAGAAATTCCTAACATAAAGGTATATATATATATATTGTTTCGACAGTGCCGCCCTACTATTAAATAATTACATTTATTAATAATAATTTATTTTATTTTATACAATAAAAATAAAATGTCTGTTTTTTTGTTGATAAATACCAATTATTTATAAAAATAATAAATTGATTTGGTCGTTTCGTTTTTAAACTGTATTTGAAGAAAAACATTTTGTGTAGAAAAATTTGGCGCGTTAAAAGAAAGATGTATTTGTTTCTTTGAAAGGGGTCAAGCAAAAACGAGTAGTAAAGTTGTTATTTGGCAAACGTTCCCTGGCTATAGTCTTTTTTCTGTGTTTCATATGGTTTTAAAATATTGTTTAGGTTGCTTTGTACATCTGTATTATGTATATATACGTGCATGCTTGTGTATTGAATAAAATAACAAATACATATATAATGTATATACTATATAGTACCTAAATAATATATTAACTTGAATCCATTTGAAGCAGTAAATCAATAGTTTTCTTGCATTTTATTGACATACTGACTTATTGTTGTTTATTCAATTATTAAACTAATACATAAACGGTGTAATGATTGTAGAATAGTTTTGATTTAGATATAAGCACAATTCTTTTTGTACTATTAGCTAAAAAACAAGCATTAATAAAAATTGTGTCAAATTTGATAATTTGAATACACTATTTAAGTATTATTTGCTTTTGTCACAGTTTTTTCTTTTTTAAACGTGGGTTTATGAAGATATTAAATGATATTATAATATAAGCGCATTAGACTCTCGGTATTGATTACAATTCAAAAAATGATTCTTTGTTATTATTTATGTTGATAACATTGTTATTACATTATAAAATGATAAATGACATAGTTTTTGAATATAGTTAAATAAATAATAAAGCAAGGCTCAATAATGACGATTTATATTATAATAATGCTATTAAACTCATTTATACGTGACTTTGGATACATTCCTCATTAATAATCTATGGTATCAATCTACCTACAAAGGTATAATATTCAGAAAAATAAAGGTAAAAACTAAAATTCTATTTATTTTAGAATTACAGTGTTTGAGTTGAATTTGTTTAATATCGGCAGATTAAATTACTGATACTATATTTTGTGAGTTAAGTTCTAACCAATTTATATAATATATAATATTATACTAAATACATATAAATGTATTGTAATAGGTAAACTATTATAATATGTAATAACTAATAAGTGCCAATTTCTCACGAATATTAATATGAAATAAGTTCTAAATAACTTGAATAATGAATATAATATACTACAGTCTGTCCAGCGATTAGAGAGAGAGAACACCAAGTCTTTGTATCTCCGTATGCCATTCTGCCATTGAGACCGGTTCCACTCTATGTATGGCTGGAATACTCTGCAGAAGAATCAATTTTCGTCAGCGTGTCCTCTCGCTAGATTAAGTATAAAATATATAACACCGTGGTCCACGATTAATGCATAAGAGAAGAGTTAAAAACATCGTGGCGAACTTGTGACGAGTTAACATTTAGAAAAATACATCATAATATATTGCAGGGGCTCATAAATATACGACGTCAGGATTAAGTACAGAAACAATATTATACAATTAACTGAGTTGAAAATTGAAATTAATTAATTTACGATAAATTATGTTAAATTAATGATAGACAGCATTTCAATAAAACAATATTTAATCATACAATGAATGAGACTTAACCCAACAGAACGGCGGACTCAATTTTGTCGTGTTGCGTCTGTGCGCTGCAGAAGTAACTACAACGAAAATAATAATAATAATATTGGTAACCGCACAGTATCGTGTGGCGGGAGCCACACAATATTACATTGAGTGTATTGTCACAAATTAATCATTAATAAATAATACTACGATATAATAAATGTTAGGCATAAAATAAATTGTTTTGTTTATTTAATTTCCGATACACAAAATAGTCTTAACGGTAATGTATTATATCATATCATGGGAATTATTTATAAGAAAGTATAGTTTATTAAATTCAGTTACTTGTGACAATGTAAGTACCATAATGTTTTGAAGCTGATTATTAGTATGTATAGGCAGTTCATATTATTATTATTATGAGTGGGTAATTAATAACAGTGTAAACACAACATACTCAGAAGTCAGAATATGGTCATTGTGTGTGCTTCAGCATGATTTAAGATACTATAATTATTATATAAGATAGTACTATGTTGAATCGTAGCTTGTAGTCATTGTGCCTTCTCTCAGACCATTTAGCATAAAGATCGATACCACTTTTTTCTTCTTATCCGGCTATATGTTCTACGACTGCCCAATCACTTACAGACCCTGTTTGGAGCATGTCCCCCAAAACAGACTGAAAAGCGCTCCATTCCCCTGCACCCTCTTAAACCTCAAACATAAAACTTTGAAAAATCGTGTAATTTTTTTTCGCAGTGAACACGCACTGTAAACACATTAAAAACGTTAAGCACGTAAAACCGCAAAGATCAGCAAAAAAAGTTGTTTTTTTTATAGCTGCTTATACGAAGGAAAATTTCAGTTTGGAGGTGTGGATGACGTCTTGTTTGATTAATGGTGACCGGACAGGCATCTGTGCAAAACTGAATGGTATAAACTGATACGGTGAAAGATAAGCGAGCGTGTAAAACAAAAATGTAATGAGATGAAAAACAGAATATAAGTTTGTTGTTTGCAAAAACAATTTTTTTATTTTTAGATATAAATAATTATAACAGTATGAGCATCAAAAATTAATTTCAAATTCAGTGAACTGTAGCGTTTAAACTTTTAATATTATTGGAACTGAGTTTTTTAGATGTGTGTGAGGGATAATGTTGTCAATATAATATATCAGGATCAAATAAATTATTATAGCTCTAAATCACAAATGAAAATTATTTTTGACATACAAATTAATTCATCGTTGTCTAAATAATAACCCAGAAGTTATAAATTACAAAAAATAATTTATAGGTTACATTACACAATATTTTGTCAGTTTGACAAGGGAATACTAAAAACTAACTAAAAATACAAGTGCATAATTATTTTAATTTTAACATAAACATAAAATCAGTGTTGAAAATATTGAAACTATTTTATTATTAATTTGTCAAAACATATTGTAAACTGCAATGGGTAGTTCAAAAGTTTTAATTTTAAATAATTTAGGTACTTTACCCTTGTATATGAACAATTTTCATCTACCATAATATGTATTATAAAATTTCTAGTGGACGTTTCTATTTGACTATATAATATACCATATAGTGATTAAAAGTTACAACACTCGAAAAAAGTCTGTCTCTAGTGAAAAAAACAAATGCAAACTGTTTAAGGTGGTACAAATGGAAAATTATGCTGAATAGGAAACTGTATAAATAAATATAATACCCATCACTGATATAAAAAATAATAATCAAAAGTGTTATAGTTTGAGTGTTTGATATCCATTGAGGATCAATTAAAAAAAAAAATGAATAAGAATAGTTCATTCTAGAACAGACGTTCTCTAAACACATTGTCGCACATATATAAATCTTGCGTTTCTTTATACGTATAAATAAATAACAACTATTTGATTTAAAATGTTTTTTTTTATATTCCTTAAATATATATTTTCGGGTAAATTAAGTGCTCAAAACCCTTAAAATCCATGGTTATAGTAACATTATTTAAGCTTTCTATCAGGTTTTGTAAATATTGAAAATTGGTTGGTTTTTTCTTTGTTTAACTAATATTAAATAGTTACCTATTAAACCTGCATAAAAACAATATATTATATACTTTAACGAAAAATTACTGATGCATTTATTATTGCCGCAAACGTTTACCATGATATTATGTTCAATATTATATCATATTTATTATACTAATAAAAAGTAGTAATATAATTGTTTGGTAAAATTCCTAATATTACATTTTAAGACAAGAAAATTAATTACTCGTGTAGTAATTCAATAATAATTAATATGTTGTTGTAAAAATAAGTTTAAGGTAATTGAAAAGTTGGGTTGTGGTTGTCTTGTCATTTTATACTCATTTAATACAAGATGATGAATTATCACATACCTAAGTGATACAAAACAGTCAGAATATATCTTGAATATAATTGCTAATGAAATCGTGAGTTTGATTAATAATTCCATCTGAAACATGTTATGGTTATTAAATAATTGAAATAAAAATATTATTCATAGGTTTTTAATAGTTGCTTAGGATTTGATTTCGAAATAAACTCAACAAATTTATTATTTTACACAAATACTTATGTAAAGCATGTACTAAATGTACCGACGAAGAACTTTCGTACTTTTATAGCTATTTATGATTAATATTGATAAACGACTTTACAGTTTTTATAAAAATTAAAAACACAAATGATTTTTCACTATCTATAGATTAAACTATTAAAGTTAATGCTAAAATTTAAATAATTTTTCGTGCGATATCTATAATTTATGTTTGCTTGAATCATTTGTAATTTTAAATATATTTTATAAACAATACAAAATAAATGAAAAGCTTTTATTAAAATAATATGTTAAAAACAGACATAAAATAATATTTTTAAATACAGAAGTTTCACTGTGTTTGTGCTCGTCAATAAATATTTGTGTAGTTGATTTTTTTTGAGCGAGAGAGCTTATGATTTTACAATAATTTTACTACGATGTTGAATGTTTTATATTTGTATTTAAACAATTTTTCAACCAGAAGACTGGATCAATTCATAGTATTCATGTTCCCATTTTCTGGTATTAAATTGAATAAAATTACAACAATTGGTATTTTGATTAGCTGGTCAATTTTTTGATTTTTGTTAAATGTGCAAGGTAGAAATACCGAACAATTACTGAAAAACGCTTCAAACCCGATTTCGTTCAATTCGAGTTTAGAAATTTCTTTGTATCTACCGAATTAAATAATCTATCATTATTTATTACTTTCAAATGCAATACACCCATTAATTAGGTTCATTTGAAACCAACAACCATAATTTGCAAAATGTAGATTTAAAAGAAACGATTTATATATTAGACTATAAAATACGCGTATCATGCGTACATTATATACGCACATACTTTTATGATACTGTTGCGGATAATACGCTCAGTTGGGGTTTTAGAGCGTATTCCGGCTAAAGTGCGCTAATATAATAATTGGATATGACGTCGAAGGCGCGTTCGGAGCGTCGCGCCACGCGAGAACGGTAGGTCGGAGCGGTCCATCACGAGAGATCAAAAGTATACAATAACGCGGTGCTGGCTAGAGAGTACAATAATATTAAACTAGAGCCGCACACACGCACACACACACACACACACACACACACGCACACGCACACGCACACACACACGCACACACACACACACACACACACACACACCCACGCACAGTTTATACACTAGTCGTCCCGTTGGCAGTAGGGCTCGGCAATTTTCACTCTGCATAAATTTGTAATTTATTCATGTTTGTCCAATATCTCTCTTTATCCGATGAATAATGGATATATATTTTGCCGTCGCCAGAAATTAGGTTTATTGACGACGACGACGACGACGACGACGACGACGAGACGTATATCACACACACGCACACACATAGGTTCTTGAACTTTATATATTTTATACAATTGTATAATGGGTGTGTCACGAACGTCAGTACGAAATATATATTACATATTTTCAAAATAAATTGAAAATATCATGGTTTGCAGAAGGATTCGCCGAATACTTATCATCATCAGAGCGATCACTGGTTCGCGTGTATTGCGTCGGTCGAAAATGGTTTGACAGAACACTTGGGTATCACAATACGGTTTTGTAAAATCGTTAGTGCAAAATACACACTGTATTACTGTTTATATAACATCATCAATTATGGTACTTGTAAGTTTTCAAATCAATTAGTCCCAAATTATCAGTATCAACCGTCTCGACGACAAGAGTCTCGTGCGGCGGCGGCGGTTTCTAAACGATTCTCGGAGTTTACAATAATAACATTAACGAACGTTGCACAGTATCATAGATCACTGGTCGAGAAGCGCCTCTCATATTATAGAGGGTTGCCGATACTGCAGAAACGGCGATGATGTCGGGTCCGAGTAACGATAATAACAATAATATTATATTGTAATACCTAAGCGAGTGCAACCACTTACAATATGCAATTGCAGTACATAGTTCTATGCTGCACTTTGCAGACATTTCGCAGCCTTATATTTTATAAAATGCTCAAACCCAAAACAAACAACTCGTCGCGTGTACGACAGAGTTATGTCTCGCATACATATAATTATATAATAATATGTTTAGGTTTGTAGGTCTCACCCCTCCGTGCACCGACCGTTTCCCGCCCACCGTTTCGCTCGACAATTGTGCAGTGTTTCGTCGACATGTCTTACAGCATAACTCGATTTACCCCCGTCGACGGAGGCGCCATGGGTTTTTCTTTCCCGTCGTACACGTCCCCTTTTCGTACATAATTTTCGAATCCCAGCGAAATGAGAAATAATGTTTCGGTCTTATAATGGTGATTTTTTTCCGGTGAACACTATCGGCGACGAGTGAAATATCTCCAAAAGCTCCTATTATAGTCTCTACATCTAGAGATCGCAGAAAATCTCATATATAAACATACATCTGCAGACCGTAGTATATTACATATAAGCTAAAATGTATAGATAATTAAAAAATACACAAGTAACATCGATATCTGATGCAAAATGATGGAAGGAAAAACTGCAAACAGTTTTTAAGCAACGTAAGTGATTAAGTAAATGATGAAGTTAAGGTAAACATTTTTTTGAACAGCATATGTTTTTTTAAATGCAATGATTTATTGTATTGTTTTCGAGGGCATTAAGCAAATGTACCATATCCGCATAAGCGACGTTAGAACAATGAAATATTTATAATTTTAAAAGTTGATTTCTCAACATTGAACTATTTTAAATTCTAAACTCAACATGTATAACATTATTATCATAAAAATGCAACACAAAAAACAGAAACCTAGTTACATATGCGTCTTGTATACAGATACCTATACGCAATTCAATTGTCCTATAGTTTTCGTTTCATTTTACCCTCCGTATGTATTTCGATCACTACATAACTATTTGCCTAGTCATATAGATACATAACATATGCTGTACCTATACAGTTATATTATAGATGGACTATAGGAGTATGATTGTATAAACACGAGTACAACAGTACACCTTCACTTTTCATAATATTATGTATAACGAAGTTGGTACATGCACGTATCTGACCAAATCTTCAGGTTGGACAGACCAATTTTTAGGGAGAAAAGGCGATAGAAAAAAAATATATATACGGGTATTTTTAAAAGATTTCTTGAGTTTAGAGGTGAATGTGAGCCTTACCCACACTCGGTGGCTTTGGGCCTGGGAATACCGGAACCAGAATACTGAACCTGCAGGATCGGTAGGTATAAGATATTGGTAGTTGGAATAAAAATCCCCTAGAAAAAAGATTCCGGTAAAAAAATCCTCGGAAAAAAATCCCACACTAAAAAAAAAATCCCTTGCGGCTTTATATTGGGGATTGACGGCCACGTTAAATATAATTGAATATAAATAATTGAGTTCATTATTATTATGATACCTATAATTATTAGATTATTTTATAAATTATATATTAGAAATAGTATTAATATACAATGATAAAAGAAATATTAAAAATTGTCTTATAGCCTAAAAATATAATATTACTATTTAAAAAAATATTTAAAATGATACCGAGAATAATTAAAAAAAATAATATTAATAATTGTACATAAATAAAAATGTAAATAATATATATTTGTCATGGTCGTAAATTATTTATTTTTAATTAAATTTAACGTGTTAGTCAACCTCCATTATAATGCCACTGGTTATTTTTTTCCTAGCGTGTTGATTTTTTTTCTGGGAATTTTTTCCGCCATTCTTAGATATTGTATAAAATAATCTGATTGAATCAGTTCAATATACTTGTAAAGTTGTAATATATAATGTACCATGACTTAAGTATTTTAACCATTAGTGATTAGTCTATGTTATATCATATTTCATTGCTTGTTATATTTATTCAAAAACATATAAATTCAATTTTTAAACTAATAATTTACAACTTGAAAATTACCTGATATTTACGCATGACTTTGGTGCAAATAGTTTTTGTTTATGACATAAATACTTCAAAGAAGTTATGCGAATGAATATTTGAAAATATTAAAAGAAAAACAAATGCTTATACTATATAAAATATAATGAAATAAAACTACAATAAGAGTTTATCTGATTTGAAATTTGTACAAATGAAATTTTTAATATAATTTATTGCTCTTTGTTTAGCCACATCTTTTTCTCCATTCTATATGCCTGAATTTTATCTTAGTATTTACTTAATACGTTTTTAGTTAACTACACTCGGTTAATATATATGAGCTATCTTAGCTATTTAATTCATATTCACCTCTAATGCAGTATAAGTCTATGAAATATCTACTTCAACAGTTTTGATTTGGTAACAATAAGCTATAATACGATTTTCTTATGAACAACAGGCCAACAGTTCATAAGCTGGTAACATCTGTAAAAGCCATTACTATAATCAAATTGCATTATTTTTCATTTAACAACACTATCTCAAGCGAACAGCATATAATAATTTGTATATTACATTGTAATTCGCAAGCAACGCTACATATTAATAGACACATAAAAAATTGCAAATTACTATGATTTACATAAATCCAAAATAATTATATGGTTAGTTTTAATTTTTAAATAAGTATCAACAGTTTAAATATAGGTATTAGATATTTCAATGTTACAACAATTTACTTAGTGCTTCACTTTTCATTAGTAAGAGTATTTAAAGTAAGACTGTTTAAAAATATTATATTGTACTATTTAATTTGATTTCAAGACAGACTGACTATACTTCTACAAAAAAGATATTATTATCATAGTTGATAACATTAACTATTATAATTAGGTTAACTAAAAGCTGTTTATCAAACACTTAAGATTAATTTTAATCGTATTCAAATTTTAAACTGAAATGTGTATAAAGGATTTATAATACTGAAATAATATTATATAATTTTAAGGCTATTAATAATAGAATATAATATGTTCTTTTTATAAGTAAAAATGTCTCAGATCATCAATAAGTTTCTAAGAAAAAACGACAGTTGCCTTTATAACTATAGTTAATTTTCAAATGTGATTATTAATTATTTAATTATTTATTTTTAGAAACCTAAAAAGTCAAAAAAGACTTGTAATTCAAAGTGTTAGTGTCATAGTTTATGCGTTTTCAGTAATAATAACTAACTTGATATACAGAGGAAACCACATCGGCTAATCATTTTCACATGAACAAATACGCTTCTGTTGTCAATGTAGATTTATGTGCCTACGGCCGTACATTATGATGCATTGTTGTGCATAATACCTATGTGTATTATACGTGTATAGTGTATTCGCTTTTCTATAATATTATAATAGGTACCTACGTCAAATAATTATTATAGGTTTAAAATAATATGTTGTGTATAGGTTTCATAAGGTAGGTTATAGGTACCTATATTAACCATATGAAATGCAATATGTGACTCACGGTTTACTGTTTTCTATTATTAAAATCATTTATTTTTCCCATCGTTATTATAGACTACGGAGCACCCCTCTATGGTGCACAGAAAAAGTTCCTCAGGTATGCGGGGCGACGAATTAGTCGACGACCCCTAAAATTCTATTGATTTCCTTTGCGTACACATATAACAATACGGCTGCAGTTTATGCCGTTTATGGTCGTTAAGTCTGTGTCGTATAGCCACGCTACTATACGGCACTATTATTATATTCGTTTCACTTGGTATCGACAAGAGAGCTGTGCATCTACCAACTGTACACTGCGTCTAATATTATATTTTAAATTTAATACAAACATAATATCAAGAAATTGTCAGTGTTTGAATTGCATTATCTGCGTTACGTGAAAAGACCATAAATATAGCCCTTAAATCGCAATTTCTAAATTTCTAAAACGATTGCGTGGAATCGAAAAATTGAAGGGTACGTATTTTTGGAGCACAGATGTTGAAATTTGAAAGCAAAATGTCGGATGTCCTTAAATATTTTACGACACACTTGACGTAACACTGAGTACAATATGCGTTTGGTTTTAATTATGATACCTAGTTTAAATTATACATTTGTGGGTGAATTATGTATCGGATATGTATTTTTGATTAACACGAAAATGCTTACATTTCTGTAAAACTATATAATTTATATCTAGTTCATTTACATCTTAGATTTCGTTAAATGCGCAAGAGTGTAGGTATTACATTAAAATATTATTATATTTTACTTATTCAATATAACAATTACGATTTTAGGAAGAACAACAAAATGTATTTGTAAACAATAAATTTGAATCCCTGTGGTCTCATATTATTATAAATGTTTCATTATATTTTTTTACATAACTTGTAAATTATAATTTGCATGTGTTATGTTCAATGTTCATTTTTTACTACAGTGTAAACTTTTACATTTCCCCCCTTATTATTACATTTTAAACAGTAATTTATTATTTTTACACTTAAATTGTGTTAACACGTTTGTTCAATTTAATCTATGATATTTTCCAAAAAAATATATGTATTATATTAGGTGTCTAACTTTATAGTGTTATAGTACGTACTTAGGTACTACCCCCCCCCCACAAAAAAAAAAAAAATAATAAAATAGGTTTTTTCTAGTAAATTTTTCCTCTGAATAGAATTGATTTTCTCTGAACATTTATATTGTGTGCTCATAAATTTACTTTTATGTGTTTTCACGTAATAACTGTCTAAATAATGCCAAATGTGTGACTTTAAACCATTATATTGGCCAAGAAAATGGAACAACTAAAATTCACAATTCAATCATTAATAACAGTGTAAAAACTTTCAGATGAAAAATAGAATAAATTGTTTTTTTATTTTTTTGTAATATTTTTAAGTACGATTAATTTTATAAAAATACAATTATGTATATTTATGTCGTATGTGAATAAATTGTATGTATTATTGAAGATTTTGTATTTATACATTAGACAAAACAAAATAAAATAAAAGTTAATGTTATTGTTATGACAACACACAGACAAGTTATAAGATTAGCCATTCGCGTGTTGTTTTTAATGTACGATTTAAAGTTAGCTAAAAACAAAAACATACTTATGCTTATTATTTTTTTCATGAAGTTATGGAATTAATAAATAATTTTTTTTATTTTCAAATAAATAAGCTTATTTTTCACATTTTGACGTTTACACAGCTTTATTCAAACTGAATACTTAAATATTATTAAAAGTTCTATTACTAATACTCTCATAGTTGCTCTTGTTTTTAGAAAAAAATCAAGTATCCAACGTTAATATTGTTATTTTCCTGTAGAATGAATATACAGTCCAATTAAAATGTTTTATATTTACTAATAAAACTATAATAATATTGTTCTCTTAAACAATTTAATTAATATTTTAAATCTTAATAGATTAATAATAATTAAACTAATTGTTTACACAAATAATAATAAAACAAATATTATGCAGTAATTATAAAAATGTAATGTGATTAATTAGTTATTTTATTACAAATTACAATTTAAAATAAATGATAATTTTATTTATATAAATTATAAAAGTTAAGCCATCTGTACTTTTTGTTTGAATAATATTTCATTAATTTTATAGCTACTAAAATGGATTTCTTCTTGTTACGATCAACAATATATATATAAATACATTTGCAATGTTTACAAAGTTAATTAATATTATAAATGTAAGCTTTTGTTTCTGTGGATATTAAACTTATTTGGACTATAGTCAATTAAAAAAAAAAACATGGCTGTTATTATGTTTGTATTCAGTATAGTAAAATATATTCATGAAAACAATATGTCTACTTATAGATTTTCTATAAAATTATAATATTCCTTCAATATTAATACATTCTTTATAAAACAAAAAGGTAGGTTATGTATTAAACTTTTATTCGGTTACGATTTTTGTTTGTATTGTAGGTACACAAAATGCATATTGTTACGATTTGAAAAATGTAATATATTTCGAATATTAAAACTACTGTTGGTTATTATCTGCATGAGACAGTATATAATTTGGTGTCAGGCCAACATATAAAGTATTATAGTTTATCATTACTGTTAACTGCGGTGCACTTGCCACTAGTTATTACTTCGGTGCGCAGCTTAACATATTATGTGGTTATGAGACTAGTTCAGACTTCAGAATAGAATCACAATTCACAATAGTAATAGCATGGGCATTGGCAATATAACCAGCACAGTGTTTGCTTATACAGATAAAGAATGTGTAGACTTAACCCTATACATACGTCCTTCCTCAGGTGACCTTTTTCGTTGTCGTACATTTGCTGTTCGGCTAAACGTTCTGGTTCAATATCCAAAGTTGTTTGTAAGTGAAAAATATACTTTATCCCAAACGACCATCGTCGATCCCAACATAGTATGTAGATTTAGACACTAAACTTTGACAATTCGCATTTCATTGCGTTTTTACTGTTTACTGCATGGTCTGCATCGCAATATCTTTAGATAATGCACAATAGTACAGATAGTGTTTTTGCTCCTCAAGAAAACGCTGTTATCTGTTTCATCAAAACTCAAAAGTTGTTACATTAGGTATACCTAAATTCACCAGTTTGGAAAAAATAAAAATAAAACTGAAAAAAAACTGTAGGAGCATTCGTGAAAATTTTCTTTATATTTTAAGTAGAGATATTAAATGGATATTCACAAAAGTAGCTATACATACTGCCTGTAAATTTAAAAATCTTTGGTTCAATTGACATTTTTACATTTTGTGGAGTTTGCAGCTTAATAATATGAAGTATTTACATTTTATTACATTGAAATAAACATGTACAATTATTATAGTTAATATAATATCTTTAAATTAATATTTTTGCTAAAATTAGAGTTCTAAGAATTTCGGTTTAAGAATTTTATGAGAAAATTTAATAGGTAGGTTAGGTGCATAATAGATATTAATAGGTATTTACTGTGGATTCTAAATATTTTTGAAGGAGCTATTCGTTTTATAATGAGTTTTTATTTTTCAGTTTTTATCTAAATTTTTGTTTTGGGAAATTATAAAATTGTGGAATTTTGTTCAAAAGTTTTTCAATATTGAACATGATAAAGTTAATGCTTTCTACCATTTCATAACTGAAAATTTTTAAGTACTTAAGAAATAGTTATTTAAATTATAATTAGAATGACTGCAAATAAGTATGTATTTATGTTTATTAAGTTCAACTTTTAAGTTTCTATACTTTATGTACCACACTTGAACTTTATGTCTTTATATGATGTACACTGATAAATTGTAATATACTAATGTGAACCTATTAAATGCCAGTTGTATATATTCGTCAATTTTAAACTTACAACCTTGGTTACCAAAACATCAGGTTTACAATAAGACATTGATAAATTTGAATTAATTACAACCATACTAAGCACATATTTAATTGATTAAATTAAACTTAAATCATAAATCATGTGCTGAGAAGTATAGAGAGTAATTTAGATACTCGAAAAATAAACTTAGTTAAATTGTATCTGTAACATATTTTATGTATTAAGATTTTATGTTACAATACAGGTTATATTATACATACCCATATCCAATTCATACCGACATATTTCATATATTTCAAAAATCTATACTTACAATTCATTTTGAAAAGCACTTAATATTTGAAAAAAAAAATAAACACTATAGTAAATTGAGATTTGTTGAGAATCGTTTTTCGAATACGATGATTTATCATTGCTTTCAAATTCATAATAATAATACAATACCGTGCTTTACCGAGATGAGTAAAGCGAAATAAGAGCTCAGCGTTATAATATACAGGTACTTTTTTTTTACAATTTTATCTTTAAATGTTTTAAATTGTACTGTTTTTGGTATTGTGTCACATTACACAATTTTATATGAAATGTACTGTTTTAATTTTATATTTCTTTCGTTAAAGTTCAAAAGTTATTACCTAGTCTATCACTTGATACATACACTTTACATACAGACATATTATATAGATTATAATAAGTGAAACAATATACATCGATTTTGATATTATTTTTTTATTATTAAATTGGTCCATTAAGTCAATATAAGAAACATGTATGATGTATATACAGTATACCCACGGTGCATAAAATAGCATTATAATAATTTGTATAAGTATTGATATTTGACTTATTGGGTTAGTGTGTACAGTGTATACTTTTACTGTGAGGACGCGAGAAATATCGGCACACGTGATAAAAAAATCATAATATTATGATCACATACATATGAAAATTATAAATTGCACACACAATATTGTAGAAGAAATATTCCAATAAACTGTGCGCACGACATTTTTACTAAATACATAGGTACTATACACATTGATAATAATAACTTTTTATTCATTTTTCTTTGATTAAAATATTTGTGTCATACGTGTATAGGTGAATAACATTTTACTAGTATTTTGGTTTCGTGAAAATGAAATGATAATTTGTGAAACCGACAATATAGTTTACTTTCAGTATGTCATAAAAAACATTTCCAAAATATAATTGCGGCAGCGCACAAATTTGCCACACACAATCAGACCACCTCTTTTTCAAAATCGAGTAATAATATTCATCGTGATAGTATTAAGAATAACAACGCGACCGCACAAATTACACAAACAGTGCGTAACACCGTGCATGCTTCGTCATCCTCGCCGTTTTGCAGTATATGTGTCGAGTCGAAGGCGGCCGGCGGACACGGCACCTGCTTGTAGTGTGCACCTACATTGTACAATATGTGTACATAATAACATTATATTCATGTATACATTTTGTTTTAGAACCTATCTCAACAACGGTATATGTATATAATTACACAGTGTATAGTGCGGTATCCATAAGCTCGCCAGAGCCCGAGCTGTTATATTATTATTATTATTATTATTATTATTATTGCGGGTCCCGTGGTAGCTATTAAACACCGTGACACATTTTTCGTTACCACCCGACCGTCGCCGCGACCACCAAACGTATAAATTATATAATATATTATAATATTGTTTTCTCGGCTAACATTCGCCGGCGTTAACAACAACGCAAAACCTCTGTATTGTATTATATTATAAATTATAATATATAGCTGGAACGGCTCGGCGGTGCCACATTATTATAATATACGCGTCGCAAGGTCGTACCGACGGACACGCGGGGATGTCCGCAAGTGTCGTTTTTTACGAGGATCTGAAAAACGTCGATTCGATAATTTTTTTTTTACCATTTTCCACCCCAAAACCGATCGCGCGCGACAAACAATAATATCACCGCGCTTGGGCATGCGATAATATATATATATATATATATATATATATACATATATATGCATACGTGGCACGATCCATACAATTATCCGACGCAGGCGATATACGTGCGGTAAATCAAACCGGAAAGGGCAAAAACTCACGTTTGAGTACAACAATAAAACTTCCGGCGTGTATACCAATAACATTAAACGGTCCACGCCGCTTGACGAGGGTCGAGTATAATCTTCGCTTCGGCACGGTCATTGGTAGTGGGGCGAGTGTATAGCGGCGACGGGTCGGTTTTTGTGGTGGTGGGTGAGGGGATACTAACTCAACGGCGGCGGGGGGGGGACAATAGGAAAAAAAAACAAAAACAAATGGTCGAGAATGATTGAACGCGTTCGAGGAGAGGGTAAGGGTAGGTACAGCAGAAGTCGTTGGCAAACGACACGATTCTATAAAGTATAATCCGCTCGTCTGTTGTCTCGTCGCGCGAAATAATAATAATAATAGTATACAGTGAAGTTAAATATTTTATTTTGACGGTGATGATAATGATGTGGAGGCGGGCATGGGTCTCCGTGTTGTAATAGTTATAGAGCGGTTGTTCATTTTTATTATTTTCATTTTCATTGGTCAGATTGAATGTTTTATGTATCATGCATTCTGCAGTGAAATTGTGCACATTTATATATTATGTATTATATAGTCCAAGCATTATAGAAATTATTGTTGTTACAATAATAGAAAGTACAGTAGTGAAATAAACAAAATTTTGCTTGGTTTTATAAGATATTGATTTCATCACATATAGACTTAAAAGGTCTGTATAATAACATTATAATTGAAAATGTTTTCGATATTTATAATTGTATACATTGATAAATTATCGTAGTACACGCGTAGTTGTAAAATATATTGAATATTATGTGTATAAAATAGCTATTATGGTTATTGTGTACAAAATATTATATTATAGGACAGTAATTAATTACAGGGTAATTATAAACCAGAGTTCTATAGTAATTATTATTGTTATATTTTTTATTCCTATGATACAGCACTGGAAGTATTCTATTCGACAAAAAATCTAAATAAACCTAAGCAATTTCTTCATTTTTAAATATTATTACAATTGAACAAACAATTTTAAATATTTAACATTTTAAAAGTAATATTTGATATTGTTGTTGTGAATTATGTATACTTGACACTTGTCCACTGATTTGTATTTATACAATGTTTATGGAAAAGTCACGAACAACATTTATTTCCACTGAATATGATAAGAAGAACGTTAGTCGTTACTTGTTAAAGTTAATTAATAAGACGTAACAGAGACCATTTATTATCATTAAAATTATAATTACGGTGACAGTAATCTCTTCTCAGCTGTTTTTTTTAAATATTATTATGTAATGATAAATTTTAATTCATAACTATAAGATTAATAATTATATGATAGTATAATCAAAGATGAAAAATTTATAAAATATGAACTACGAACGAACATCATGTTTTAGTTTAGTCTTAGAATTATTATAAATAAAAAATACAAATTTAATTATAGGTGGTTCTTATAAAATATAAACGGATAAAAGTTGATACCTATAATAATAATATTATATTGAATTCACTCTTGTGAATCTGCAACAGACAATTTATTTAAATCTAATAACTAATAAATAATTGCATCCAAACATTTTAAGGTATGTCCGGTGTGTGCTCCGTTTTTAATCGTTACCTTTTTCATAGATTGAATGCGTCCATAGTGTTATCAACAAATTATTATATTAAATAGTTCGAGTGCATCCTTCTGCCCACAGCAAAATGACATAAGTACGAATGTACAGTTATACAGGTACTTTCGGTAGGTAATTTATGCAACAACGGCCGTGGCAATAGCAATGATGGGCAAACTGAACTTTATTTTAACTTTAATAATAACAGATCATGACTAAGGCTCATTTTGGTCAATAAGTGTGTGGTAAGCTGTTGCACGAAGTAATAAAACCACGATACACAAGTATGGTTACAACTGTTTTAAATTTTCCAAAGGTACACTTTAATCGTTTGCGTTGATACGCAACAAATTATGTTGGCATTTTGAAGATAACTTTTAAATTTAAATTAAATTTTAAAAAAAACAGTAAGTGGATGTAGCTCTGCTGTACTTTAGGTGTCTAGGAGGTCGCTGTAATGGATGGTACTATGTTTGAATTCAATGGTATGCGAAAAACGATTCGGAGAGAAGATGATGGTATGTCAGTCTAGGATATTTTATATTGTTATTACTTATTGTTAATAGGCGGTAAGTTGAATTAATATTATTCTAAAATTATGAGCGATGCTGGAAAAGTATTATATATACTTATGTAAAATTGAGATGTTTTGGAATCGAATTGCAACAAAATGACTAAAATCGTTATTCTGTGTGTTATTGTGCAATTTCGTCTAAATTTAAACTTCAAATGATTAAAAAACAAGACCGCGCCTATGCATTTTTAATATATTTCAACTGATGTTGAAACAATATGTACATCAGAAACCTTGTATTACATTTTCAAGCTTTTTGATCGAGCCAATAATTTGTTATCGACATTAGTTTAAAATGATGGAAAATCTCATATGCCTGTAAATAGTTCAACACGAGTCAAAATATCTTGAAAATTGTTTGGTGTATAGATAACGCGGATATAAACATTCAGTGAAGATTTCATGTAACTACGATATTTTTAGAGTTACGTCAAAACCAAATTCGATTTGTCAAAAACCAGGTTTTCGTAAAAATTCCTGCTTTTCTTTAATTTTTGTTTGTTTTTCCTGTCGTTTTTATTGAAAACTATTGAGAATTTCAAACTTTGACCTTCCGAATGCACCAACGACCAACTAGATTCACTTTTCTACCAGAAAAGATGGTGTTGAAAAAAATCGAAGCACTTTTACTGCCCCCAAAGGTGATTTCAGACATAAAATAAAACACATATCATTGTAAAATCAATAGGCATATTCATCGCTCCGCTCAAAATCTAAAACTCACTAAAAATCTTAAAAATGACAAATTTCTTATAAACACAAAAAGAAAGCAAAATGAAATTAGATGGATAGGTATTCAACATGACATAAAACAAATTTGTGTTTAGGTATTGAATTAAATATCGCTTATAGCTAAGTGTAGATCATAAGAAAAATGTTTGGTTGGTTTTTCGATTTGTTGAACTACCAATGGTTTGTTTATTTTACGTTTTAAATGTTTTAATGTGTTGTAGGTACGTAGATTTATTTAAATTATAATGTATAACAATATTATTCTACAAAGTTATTATTTTATGAAATTCCACCCACCGCTTCAAGTGTATGGTGCATTAAGCATAAATGTATAATAAATATTATTGTAATATTAGAACGCAATTAGGGAATCCACTTCCTCCCAAGTCCCAGTCACAATACCGGATTTGAATTAAATACTCGAACTCACCATACCACGATATAATACACTGTGACTGTACCACTATACCGCATAATATTACTATCACCGTTGTCGTCACTTGTCGTACGGAAACGCGGTCTCCGCTCTGTAATTCATAGAACTAACTAGTAATGTACACCATTATTATCTTTATAAAATTGTTGCCGCTATTTATTTAGAATTCGATGCCAGTCAAAACACATTGTTTTGGGTCGGAATGCCGTGCGGGTCCAGTGGCGCAATCGGTTAGCGCACGGTACTTATAAGACAGTAGTCGTGAGCAATGCCGGGGTTGTGAGTTCGAGCCTCACCTGGACCATGAATTTTTGTTGAATTTTTCCGGCGGCGTACGAAACCGGTCGCCTTTGAACTAATGGCGTACTTAAATATCTATTATGTGTTCGGCGGCGTGTTTATTGACTCTCATAGATACAATTAAAAACCATGTGTCACGGAATAATAAGCGTCTACGATGGTTAATACGACGTCATTACGAATATTATTATTGAATCATTATTTTTAAATGTTGATTGTTTGTTGGATTTTATTGAACTGAGAAAAACATTAATTATCATTTAAATTGTACATATTTTATTACTATAATAACAATTTTGTTCGTAATGGATAACATTTTAAATAACTAGGTAGGTCTTTCTAGGTAGTCTTTCTATAATCATTATTTTGGATTTGGAAATTAACCAGCACATGTACAGTGCATTTTTATTTTATCATTTTACATTTAATCATTTTGGGTTGGATTAAATGAGTATTCTATTTAGCTGAAAATGGTTGCAACTAAAAATAAAAATAGCTACCTAATAACTCACGTCTTGACAATTAATATTGTAAAAATTGAATAAAAGCTATGAAGCCTATAAACTATAAAGCATAAATATTGTAGTTATTCATTATCGAAATGCATAATACTGAAAATGTAAATATACATATTGCAGATCTATCTACCACGTGCTTAAAAAAAAAAAAACAACTACGTAATTTAATAAAAGGCATTTATTTAATGAATATAATAATGTATGAATGTATATTTCAGAAGTTAATTAATAAATATAATGTGTTTAATAGAGCCGTATAGAATCAAAAATGTGTACAGGAAAATTTATCAAAAAATAAGATAAATATAAATATTTACCTAATATAGTAATATTTATAACCTATGATGCAACGGAAAATGGATTATACGTAAAACGTTATTTGGCTAACAATTTTAAGATAGTAGTAATAGTAAGTAATATTTACTAGAACTATTTTATTTTAGATTTTGAGCAATAAAAGAATTTCACACTAACAGTCTTGAATTAAATTAAATTAAATTAGGTCGATGTATTTTGCAATACACATAGGTTAGATACCTATATGGTTTATTTTTATTTATTCTCATGTGTGATTATTATATGTTAGTTGTTACTTGATTTGCCTATATTATGCGAAAATTGTATTATTACAATATAATAATATTTGTGTGTTATGATAGAAGAAATATTTGAAAAACTCACAAAATCGATTTATTTCCGGAAAACTGGGAAGTCAGCTAAGAGGATATGAAGGATGAAGCCATGGACCAATAATATCAATGCTCATATAATAGGGACTGACAAATTCTATAGCAGATATAGTGTAATTAGGGGGGTGGGTAGTTTACTCGTAATTCCTCTAATGAGCTATTTTTTTAAAAATCGGAACACACCACATTAGTATATTAAAGCAATAATACTCGAGTACACTACTATGGTACTATACCTATTGTATCATAATTTATAGAAATATTAAAACAAATTAACCAAATTAATATAGGCGACTATCTAATATATAAACATGAATGTTTGTTTGTTTGGTCGTCACCTATATAGATTCAAAAACTACTGAACGGTATTCAAAAAAGTTATATCAATAGATTCCTTGATACTCGAGGTTAGTTAGTAGCTTCGTTTTTCAACACATATTATAGGATGGCTCACACTTGAATTGTGTTTCGACTCACGAATGTGTTTTGTTTATTTATAAGGTTTCCATTGGTAACAGATAATAACAGAGTTATTATGATTCGATATAATGTTCTGTATTGCATTATATTTTGTCATTTTGACTAAAAGAGCTATTCAAATATAAATATAATATTGAGTAACAGCTATAATATATAGACTATAGAGGTTGGGCATGATTGAGGTTAATATACTAAAAAAATACCCTACTGGTTTTGTGGAAATAGTAAAAAAATACAACAATTGGGAATATTTTAACTGAAGCAAAATGATTATGCAGTTGCAGGTTCACGTGAGAAAATAAGTCATTTATTACGACTAGCCGTGGGCGAATTTATTAATTAACCTCAGGAAACGCCGGCTGAATGATACGCTAATGTTCGATACAAAATTAATGTCAGCATAGTGTATAGTGTTTGTGTTCTAATTTCTAAATAATATTATATTATACCATTATAGAAACGGGGTGACAGAGAGAACTAAAATTTTAAATTTGTACTCCTTCATGTTGTCGAGGCTTGTGGTCATTAAGTTATTTAAATTAATCTAGGACGTTTCCCACCGCACCTTTTCCTCAACGATTTATTGGGCGCTTCCATTCCCCAAAACGGGACGGGAAATTTTACCCCCTCAAACACAGACAACAAATTTAAAGTAAAAATATTAAACAATAATATGCAATTCAAATCAATAATTTTACAAATTATTTAATTAGTAATGCTATTGAATACATAAATAAATATTAATATATTAATATAATTCAATAATACATTAAAATAACACAATTGCCAATGCAAAATTCAGTGATATAAAATATATTGAAAATATTAAACAATATACAAATTACAAATAAATAAATGTAGGTACTGTTATCGGGATTTTTCTATAAAATATTATACAAATTGTCAAATTAATGTATAAGTATAATTCAATAATATTTTTACACAACTTTGGTTTATCAATAATTTCCCATTAAATTGGTTAATAAATCCTTAATGTGAATGATGACAGTCGACAGATGATCATATATTTTGAGTAAGACTAAGGAACCCATTTTCCTATCTGTTATTATGCGTACAAAAATATATATATTGATTCAGGGGGAAAATATCTTAGTTCAGAGGGAAAACGTCCAGTACCGCTAAAACCCTCGGGAGAGGGGAGGGGGGACGTCCAATACCTATTTAAATATGTAATTTCATGTTTATATGCGACATGTGTAATTACACATAACTTATAAGTGTACTGTACACATAACGCATGCGTGGAATAGTTAGATTGAGACATGTAATTTGAAATATATTTTTTATACGTTTTATTGGATTACCAAACAAAATCAAATTAGACCCATGCACAGTAATAAGTATAGTAAAAGCAAAGCTTAACGATTATGAACACGTCTGAACCAGAGCCCTCGATACCTAGTACCTAGTAAGCAGAGCCCGACTTAGCGATTTAACGATAGCCGAATGTCGATGATGATGTCGATAACAACAACAATAGTAATAATAACAATATACCTAATAATAGCCAATAGGCATAATATATTTTATATAGATAGGTAATAACAAATACCAAACGGTCATCAATCACGGCCGGCAGTTTTCAGACGATGAAACTTTAAACTGCCAATCCACACACACACAGAAATCAATATATGTGTTAAAGTGTTATACCTATATAACGGATAACGTTTCAACTGTCGTTAAACGCGTAATTGAATTGTCTCTCCTTTTAAAACTCGCATCCGATCTATATGCGCGTGGTTTCCCGATCATCGGCAATTATTTTTTCTTTTGTTTTTCCGAAAACAATTTTCAAACGAAAAGCTATTTGTTTTGTTTTGTACTCATCTCTCGACTGATTAATTCGTTTATTTTCAATACTA
Organism: Myzus persicae; assembly: GCF_001856785.1. Taxonomy (NCBI): domain Eukaryota; kingdom Metazoa; phylum Arthropoda; class Insecta; order Hemiptera; family Aphididae; genus Myzus; species Myzus persicae. The sequence goes on from NW_019103739.1 coordinate 157,391, forward strand.
ATCGTTTTCTTTTGTTTTTCGAAACTGCTGTTCAGCCATATGACAAAACAATTCGTCATCATTTTTTTTTGTTCTTTTCTACAGATTATCTTCGTTGCGACGTTATTAATAATGTTTACTGATTAGTGATTAAACTATTACAATACACCATATCGAGTGTACCTGCAGACGGACGTTTTTAAAATGTATATTATATCGTAGGTATTATCGGACAATGTTTACAGTTCACCCATAAGTCATATTTATATATAGGTGTATTAATATTTAATAATATATATAACAAAATGTATGTATATTGTACATAGATATAATTGTAATTTATAAATTAAGTTTCACTAGTGTCTATTAATCTGTATGTAGTGCCCACTGCCCACTACCCAATAAAAATTTACCATTACACTAAATCAGTAGATATACTAAATAAACACGATAATACAGTATTTCAAGTATTTGTACAGTTTAATATTATAGACAAATCATTGGATGCACAAACTTTAAAAATAAAAACAGAAACAAAACTAATGTTGTTAATTCTTTCAAGTACGAAAATTCCATAAAAAATATATAAAATACTATTAAAGTACCATTTAACAAGTATACGCAACCGTTAGTTGCAATAATAATGTGTAGACGTCTGCGATGAATTACGCTCCGCATGGTTCGCACTGCAATATTTATGACATCAGATTTAAGTTTGTCTTTTTGGGTTCTTTATTGTCACTGGCTTTACTCCTTTTTTTGTATATTTTGAACTACTTGGAAGTTAGAAGTTAAATCTGGCATAAAAGTTAATCGTAATAATATATTACATTGAGATTAATATGAAATCTATATAATTTAGTTTTATAAAACTGTCAACATGGTATTGAATGTTATCATTGATTTATTTTGAAGAAAGTTACTCATTATTCTAACATTTATAGGACAAATTAGTACAGACTTTTAACGTATCACATAATAACAATACTTGTATAGGATACAGTATATAAAACAATAACCAATTTTTAAACGGTTGTTTCAGGTTTTTGTTTTGATCGCAAATTCCTTATCCGTGGACGTCCGCTGACAGCGACAAAATGAACGCTGACAATCTACCGCCACTGCAAGTGCAATCGTTTTTTTAGCGAACGGAAATCGGTCGAACTAAGAACACATAAGGTGTGTTTGTAACGAAAACGAACCCTCCAACGCCGTAGTTGGACCATGCGTCCGTCTCCACCGCTGTTGATGGTATTGACGATACTGCCGCCACTACTGGTTCTGTTGTTCTGTAACACGGCTGCAGTAAGCTCTCAGTTGGCATGGACACAAATCTACGTCGGTTCCACCAGTAAGTCCGATTATTACTTATTAGTTATTATAAAATTTTGTTCCGACAATACCCTCAGAGTTGACGTACCTACTGATATCTATTTAGCAATTGTTTATGCTCATAATATACATAAGCTGGCTGGTAAGACGTAGGTATAAATGTATTATTATGTCACATAATATACTAATATAATATCTCGGCACACATCTTACCTGTAATAACATTATTATAATTTTTATTTTTTTTTATAGTTTGATTAACCGATCTACAGACTTTCTTGAGTTTTTGTATAATAGATCTAAATGATATAATTATAGGTCTAAAATGACGATTTGATGTGGAAGAATCTACCCACACTCTTATTAGTTGTTATTATAGTGCTATGTCAGAGGAGTAGGTCCTGACAACATTATTTTCAGCGTTTTGGGTGGGTTACTGGCCATTAATTTGGTTAGGTATAGATTTTTTGCTAAGGATTGTGTATGATCGAATAGTGAGTTTTGGTAATGGGTGTAGAATTTGATAGTGGTTTTTCATACTGTGCTCATTTTTGGTCAGAGTAAAGTCGTTGATTACATATATAGATTTTATTTTAGCTTAGGTATTTGTATTTTGTTTTAGTTTGAATTTTTTGCAGAGCCATAAATTGGTGTTAGAAAACTTTTGTAAAGATTTAGTTTAGTGTGGAGTGAAAGTTTTGATTTTTCGTTAAGAAAATATTTAAGAATATAGGAAGACGAACATTTAGTTTGAGTTTGGTGTTGTGGGTGTAAGGGGGGAGGTAAATTTTTGTAGAAATGTATTCGGAAATATTTTGTGTCAGTGAGATTGCAATCAAGATATTGTTAAATATAATTTGGGGGAAAATTCGTGTTTGAGAGTAAAAGTGATGTGGCTAGATTTACTTACGTTAATTTTAACTTTCCAAATTTGACACGAGGTTTCAATACAAAAAAGATGAGTTTGTAGTTGGTTAAATGCGGTGATAGGATTTTTGTGAGCTTCGAGATTTGATTTAGGTTGGCGTATTCAGCGACAAAAGCTAGAGATGTGGGTTGATTTGCTACCTAGAGTAGATGTTGCATTGTGTAGAAACTGCAGTTATGCCGTTATGGCACATTGAGGATCTCCAGAGTCCAGGGCGCATGTTATAACATTTAAATTAATAAACATATGCAAATTAAATATGTAAATGTTATCCTAACCAGGCTGAAAAACTAAAACCATTAAGGTTTTGTAATTAGTTTTGTCTCTAGTGCACTGTGTATACTATATAATATATGTCAATCATACGTAATAGTCATGGAATCTGAAAGTATTATTTTAGTTTTTGTGACAAATCGTACACAATAGATATAGGTATACAACTCCCTCTAAAATGATAATTATATTGTAATATTGTATTAATATACTTACAATCAAATTAAAATATATTATACAAATCATGTACACATAATATAATGGTTTTATTTTTGTTCTAATTTTTTTCTTCGAATATATCAATAATAGTACAAATAATATAAAACCAGGCGACAGGCATCATTATTATTACACTAAATATTTTAATATAATTATAGCATTATTTAATATCAGTTACATACTTACATTGTATATATTATTTTATTCTTTGGTATTCATATTACATTTAGAAGTTAGATATAAGAGTCACCGAACTAATTGAAAACGCTTATTATATTACTATGTCACAAAGAGAAACATTTACCATCCACCCACCAACTGTCCTATAACCAGTTACCAGTATCATATTTTCTACTATACTTCATAAAATATTATGCCAACTATAGGTAGGTACTCATAAAACTACCTAATGGTATATGTGTCATGTACTTATGCATAAAACCAACTTCTAATGTAGTAATGTACAAAGCTACCCTCAAGTACCTACCGTAGAACTTATCAGTCAAACCACCACATTCTAAATAAAAAAACACAAGACTCTCATCCTGGACAAACTAAGGCTTATGCCTTCGTAGTTTTTGGTCCCAATAATATCATATTACTTAATATACTTAACAGTAAATAACTATATCTGAATTTCCTTTAAATGTTACTACGTTAATTAATCCCTCTCATTTCCCCCTTTACTGCTTTACTACACAAACTATATTTATTTATTGATTGTTTTTAAACGGATGAAGCTCAATAATTAAAGTTTAAAATAAGTAAAAACTATAATAACATATAATAAACATTATATGGTATGCATTGAATATTTTATAGTTTATTATTTTATCTTATTCATTTTACTTTAAATTATTATTATTATTTTATATTTGATTAAAAGCTTCAATTTCCAAGATTATTAGCCTAGTTAAATTATTATTATAACGTCATTATTCATTACAAACAAATCTACGTTATTTTTATCTGCATCTACGCTTTTAATTGGTCTTAAATTTTATATTTATACCAACATCGCTCATTTTAATACTACTTGAGTATTATTATTATTATTTACTATTATAATATATTTTTGATTCGTGTTTGCTGTCAGCTGTAACTTGCTGATTTGTATCATTAACATAATATTATCTTGTAATTGTTGAACCATATAATAACATTTGGGTTGAAAACTAAATAAATAAAATATCATTAAAAAACTTCAACAGTATAAAAAGTAATTTAATTAAGGACATAAAGATAATATAAATACGTGGGCAATAAGTAAGTTATAAGGTCTGTTCCAAAAATCTACCTAATTATCCTAACCTAATAATATGATTTTATTATTTTAAGTACAATAAATATCTCGCAATTTTGACATTTTATAATTAAGTGGTTGGTTGTATCGTATAAATGTAATACGTATGTTATAATAGTGATTATTTGATTTGAAATCTTGTATAGTATTAAAACATAATAGCAAATACTAATTTTTATATTAAATCAGTTATCATACTCTGTTAAGATTATTTCGAATGCATCTTCTGCCTACTTTGTGTACCTACGACAAACTGTTTTTTATTCTGAAAGCATAGCATTTTCTTATTAATTTAAGTCACGTAAATGGATGTATACTACTGACATAATTGGTATTACATTAGAATGTCTGGAATTCTGAGTTTATGAACAATACCTACTAAAATACCGTATAACACGTGAAATTACCTATATAAAAAAATGCATATTCATAAAAGTTTAGATAAGAGGAAATGTGTGGTACACTGTCTAGTCATCTGCATCTAAGTGCTGTATACAATGTTCAAAGGATTAATATCATTTGAAATAATGAGTGTTCAATGTTAGCGAAACCAGGACCGGATTGGGGCCCAGAAACTTACCTAGCACAATCATTTTACCGGCCAATTTAACTAGGTTGATATTTGAGCAAGCTAGCGGCCCAAGTATCATAATAATCGTGCGGCCTTCCGAGCTTAGCACGGTAGCTCGCCGGCCCAATCTGAGTCTGAGAGGACACAGCGACTTACCATACACTAATACATGATATAACAAGTATAATTTACTGTATAATTATACCCAATCAAATGATAACTTAATAATTCTAAAAATTGTCTTCATCTGCAATCGCATGAAATTGGAGGGTTGGGTTCCATTTTTAATGTAGAATCTGACACAACAATAAAAATAAGTCTGTCTTTGAGTTTTTCCTATATATTATAATATTTCTACTATATAGTAAGACGGGGAAATATGTTTAATGTAATGATGAAAACAGTTTTTATTATAATTTATTTTAGATTATCTGCATATTGTGTTAAATATGATACCATTTTATTTATATAGGTACTTGTTTAAATTTGCTGTTATTGACACACTTATATAATAATAGCTGTTGAAATTGATAAAAATGCACGTAAATAAGAAATACTCAAAAGTCCAAATATTTTCATGTTGGCCATTTGGTTTCAATGTATTATATATTTATATTTGGTTTTTTGACTGCTGCAGTTTAATTTAATTTTTGTTTGTCCCCTTTGTTCTGTATATATGGTTTGCTAAGCTTAGTGATAGAGAGAGGTTTTTTCAACCACTGCTCTGTCGTCGATTAAATTAAAAACAAAAAAGGAAACATTACGCGGTAGTGGTTACAAGTTAATGCACTCAACCTGTCACCCTCAACGTCGAGTTTTAATTCCGGTCGTCACGTACGTCAACTCGGCACCACCCTTATTCCGGATATCATCGTAAATTATTAACCTATACTGGCCGGATACAGGTTTTCATTATTATTTAAATATACTACAGTCTCTTGTTTATGACGATACCATTAGAAACCATTATCGTTATTTTATTATTCAAATATAAATTAGAATAGAAATACAATTAACTCTTAGTAACTCTAGGAACTTATGTAATTTGGTAATTGCATCCTATTCAATAATTTTGTCTATAATAGGAGAATATTTAATTATAGTAATGCAATATAAGGTTAGTCACTAACCATTAGTAAGCACCTACGTTAGGTTTGAAGATAAATGTTTGTTTTGTAAAATATAACATATCTTACAGATTTGTACTTATACTGATAGTGCGTCGGTACCGACGATAAAAAAAATTATCGTACATATTAAATGCGTGAAAAACTAATTGAGGGAGATACACCAAGCATGCTGATTCTCATTTCCTTTTATTAAGATTAGGTTATTCAACTATGCTTTTTGGAACTTTGAAATAGGTGTACTTAAGGGCTATATTTTCAAATACTTAGATTTTTAAAAAATATTTTAGGAGTGTTCTGTGGCGATACCAACTCCTTAAAAAAAAATGACAATCGCTCTTTTTTCCAAACATTTTCCATCAGATGACTCTTTTGAAAATGTTGATGCTCCTTAATTAATATTCGAACGAGTATAATGAATAGCCAAAAAATGTAAAAAGCATGACATTGGAAATATATATAATATACAATATTAAATTCATATTGTTAAACTTCCTATTTATAATTGCATTAGTATACCATAAACACGAACCATAAATATGTATGCATTATAGTGGCATTATTTATGATGGATATCTCCTAACTATTAAGAATTTTGAAAAATGTTTGGATCCAAATATATCTACAGTTTGATGTCAGGGAAATATATTTTTGTATAGGATATACAACATATTTAGTTCATAACATCTAAAATAATTGATTAGAATTAATATGTTATTCTGAAAGTATTATAAACAAAAATAAAACAAAATTATAAATATTTTGAGTGATCTACATGCACTATTATCTAAATTACAGTATAAAACCATCCACGAAATATGGAAAATGAAATGATAAATAGGAGGAAAGGAATGTTAATAACCTCTGGACTCAGAAAGGATGTGACACGAGTTAAAAAAAATATTTTTTATATATTTTTTTCCCTCCGGGTTGACCGTAAAAAGGTAAACACATTATCGAGTGTGGAATCTGAAGTATACAGTGAGCTGGAGGAAAGGCAAAGTTAACCATGTGCATCTGTCACTTTCATGAAACTTTTCGATTGCATTTATTTTTTAAAAAGGAGAGATTTAGATCCCTATTTAATGATTATAGATAAGTTAAATAACGGGGCAATATAAGGTATTTCAGGATAGTTTAAACGTTTGTTTATTTTTTTACGATTTTATACCGGTTTTGTAAATGGGTCGTCTAAGTCACGAATCCTTAAACGTTGCGTATAGTTACAAACTACACTTACTTAATCAGTTAATCATATATGCATGGATTAAAGAGGGCTAAGAACCCTAAAGCCTCTCCAGAATTGACTTAAGCCCCTTTAAAAAATATAAATTCTGTTCTATCTACTATATAAAACAGTTTTGAGGTTCAGAATGTTCAGATATGTAGTAAGACAATAGGGATTTATCAGTTTTACAATTGTGTTTATTTTACACTTTTTTTTGACAAAAGGAGTGTTTAAAAACTTCTAATAGCTTCATCTATCGATCGAAAATTGATTCTTGTTTGTAAGTGATTAAGCAGGTAATTTTTAGATTTTATCGAAATTTCTTTAAGCGCAAGAAAAAAACTACCATCAACTTGTGAAAAATAGGTATCCAAGAGATCTTAACAATCATTAATTTAAACTTGCTTTACAACTCGCTAAGTGTATACTAATGCATCACTATTTTGTGCTAAGGTGAGTGGCTTCTCTTTGGCTCTTGGCTCTTTAAAATGATTATTACTTATATTTTGCTATTTTGCATTTCGTTTTTGTTCATATAACATAGCTTGAGCACCTGTTAGAAATAAATCATTTAGCAAATTTAAAATCTAAAAAATTTATTATTTTTAAGTAGAGGTTTTGATATAAAATAGGTCATGGGTCGTCGGACTTGCGTGTCGGGAGGGGGGGGGAGATTGACCACAAATGCTTGTCTACAGTCAATTTCTTCATAAATATACGTTCAATTAAGTTGTATATAATATATATACATATATCAATTATATAGACCTATTAACCTTTATAGTATTTGATCACGAGACAATTGACGATTACCGAATTAATGGAATAATATCTTTAATGCACACTGTCAAGTGTTATACGAATCGTATATTATCATATATAGTGTTCTGTGCTTGATAATTTACGCTTTAGTATTGTCAATATGAGATCTTAAGTTTGTTACTTATGAAATGTGTATTAAGCTATTAAACTATCATCAATAAAGATTTACAGGGAATCGAAATAAAAGTTGAAAGATGTTCTTGAATATTTAATTAAACAAAACCAGGAGTCGCTCTGCTGAATAGTAGGTTTCGAGAGCACCTTGTCATTGATACATTGAGTAGATGACTGAAATAGATGTACATATATTTAAAAACAATGATACATTTATAATTGTATAATAGTATCTTAATATGGTTTTCTGTAAATAAAGCAATATACATTAGTGTTTCTGCAGACATATAATGTACTTACCTAGTCACCTAGTACTAATATGCGGTAGTACACTATATCAGTCATATTATCATTGCCGTGTTTAATTAGGTATACGATAAGTTTCTTGAATTTTCAAATGTTAGACTTAGACTCCAGCTATTATTTAATCTGTGTAATTTTCTATAGAAGCAACTTCTAGAAACTTTCATGATACCTCATGCATACTCATACAGTTACATACTTAACTAGGTACTTACGAGTTAAAATGCAATGGCGTGGTGACCTGGACATTTTTCAGAGGTTCGTCTAACATTCTTACTGAAATACCCGGTAAAGGCATTTACTGTCATTTAACATATTATTAAGCACTTGTCTTAGTAATATTATAAAGATACTAGTTAATACTAGATCATTACCCTATTAATCTGTCAGGTGGTACTATTGGGAGATTACCTATCTTTTATTCCACTATTGTAAATTCTTTGTGATAACAATTATACTTATTGTACAGTATAAATACCTCAATTTGTATAGTTGTACATACAAATGTAATTTATTTTTAATAAAAAAAGAAATAGAAAAATTAGAGTATTGTGAGTGGCTCTGAATTCTGATTAATGATTATAGTTGGCTATTGGTTAATTACTGTAGGTTCCTAGAGCTACTTCTATAGTTGTACCTATTCCGCACGAAGTTCTAAAATGAGGCCTTTATATCTATCTCTACATCATTTATTATACTTATAACTTATAAGTTATAAGTTCAGTAGTCCCTACCTAGATACATATATTTTTAAATATTTATAATTATCATAATAATTTCATCGTATATACCTAAATTATAATATAGTCACCGTATAATCTGACGACTATTCATTGTTTAATCCGGATCACTACATATATGATTAAGAACAAAGTACTAAAACCGAAGCAGACATCAATCAATTAAGCTGCCGGTAAATCTAGATTTCGATTAATTTCCCTTAATTTGATAAAAACTTCGGTACCCATCAAAGGTGAAAATTTGGGGGGGGGGGTGCTTGGGGTTACATAGAGCCCCCAAATTTTTATTGGTTATAATTTATAAATTATAATATTATCATAGCATAAATGCATTATGATACATTTATTACTAAGACATCATTTTTATTTTCATAATAATTATAATAATAGGTAATTGTTTATAATAAGGCCCCTCAAACATTTTTTTCTAAGGAACATTTTTTAAATTGAACTATCAGATTAGGTATCTTCATTTTTGTTAGTCGATAAGGTCCTTTAAAAAAAGATTGATATACTTTGCAGAGGCTTTAAAAAGTTAGTTTTATGACGGCGTATTAATGAAGTGGCCACGGGCCACTTCAGTCAACATAAATTTAGCACCCTATAAATTTATCCCAAATTGCCTATGATACCTAATCTAACCCTTACCGTTTTTTAATAATGAAGTATTGTCACTGGTTTCAATGGTTTCACGATATTTCGTATAACCCACTTATTTTCAAATATCCCAGATTTTAAATTAACTTATCTTGATACCTTTACGTACAAATGAATGCGCTACTAGTACATAGTGGTTTAACTAATTTAACAATATCGCATTCCTAATTCCTATTAAATGCTATGTATAATAAACATGTTTAACAATCCCTAAAATCAGGATACAATTTTTTTTTTAAATTCGTTAACTACTTACCTTAAGGCAATTCTAGATGATATTATTCTTAAATAACAATATTTTTGTAGGGATTCACATGATCCGGTATGGTCTAGTGGCTAGGATACCTGGCTCTCACCCAGGAGGCTCGGGTTCGATTCCCGGTACCGGAATGAATTTTTTGCTCCCTAAACTGTATTAATTTTATAAAACTCCTATTTCTGACATTTGCATAATGTTGCTTCCTGTATAGATTTTTTATTAGGGTTCAATCAAATCAAATATTTTAAACTTTGTTAAACAATAATTTTGAAAATTGTAGTCTTATATTCAGAAATAAGATAAGTATACAGTATATAAATATAAACTCATAACCTGTTCTTTTAATATGAACATGTAACAATAATATATTAGCTTATGAAATTTACACAATTCAAGTTACACGTTTTTAAGCCAACAAATAGGAATTTTAAATTATTAAGAAAATAAAAAGTGTTACCAAAAGTTAAGTAGGTATCTATTATTACTTATTAGTTATTATTATATTAATATTTAGGTATTATTTACAAATTCAAATGATATTTTTTAATGCCAAAATATCCCATTAATGGTAGGTAATATTAGTATTGAAATACTATATACTAGCTGCAGTCACGATACAATCAATTATGCCTTATACAAATTACCATGATTTTTATTTTGTCCTATATTGTGTGCTTAGCGTTCAATACATGTACCATTGGTATCGATTGGTCATTGTATTTGAATTGATAATAATAATATTTTTTATAATAATCATCAATCAATAATCTGCGCCTCATTACCAAAGTATTAGGTTCAAATTGTCAATTAAAATTTGTTTGATATTTTTGTTTTCATTTCTGCAATTAAGATACCTATCGTTTTGTTTACATTGGTTTTTAAAAGATTTAGTTAGGTACCTATTCACCAAGTTTTGTATTAAAATTGTATTTTTAGTATTTATAGTTATTGGTTTAATTTAATATATATTTACTTCTTATCATAATAAATATCATTTGAAAATCTACATTATAGTAAGATACTAAAATTATGATAATATTGAATCTTGCTCTGATTTAAAAAAATTGTATTTGGCAGAATATGTAAAAAGTCTTTAGAGTTTCCACAGTTATATATTATCTTGAGTAAGTATAGAACGTATTATCGATATAACACAAGCTGTAGTATTATGGGGGTGATCTGAATGGTCATAAATGAAATCAGAGGCGTTTGGTATTGCTATAACATCTCATACACGGGTTGTAACCAACTTATCGTCAGGCAATTTGTTATATTTTTTTGTCCCGACTTCTATACCACTCTAATGCAGGTACTCGAAAAGTCAAAACCATCTCTATACAAGGGATTTCAGGGTTTTCACAGATACGAAAGTAAAAATAAACTGAATAAAATGAACGCTGGTCAAAAATAATAATATCCATTCGGCAATTTCCGGTTCATATATATTTTATGTAATATGTATGAGGCCACTCGCTGGATTAGGTTGATTGTCATATTATAAGAATATATCCACTAGCTGCACTTCAACTTTCATGTAACAAAACATCAAAATTAGATGATATTTGAATAACTTATTGGTTTGAAATATTATTGATTACTACCTACTCATACAGACATACACGTAATTTTATATCATTATGTATAATATAATATACGGGTTTCATACAAAATAAATCCCTGTGAGAATGATGTTTGAAATTTTGTTTGTAAGAGACACGTTGGTGTATTGTAGTGATTTATACGTGTGGGGTAGGTATGATAAAAAAATTGTTGTTTGGAAATCGCAGACTGTGAATTGGTCGGAAATTAAATTTTTTGATTATTATTTTCCATTTGCACATAAATCGTATGCAAATACATGTTGACATTTAAAATAAAACGTAAATCTTTGTAGGAGGTAAAATAATAATCATGTCACATATTTTACTTAGTACCTACATTTTCTTTAAATTCATTTATTTAAGGTTTGGGCTTATCACATATTATTATATTACAAAGCGAAAAAAAAGAAACTGCTCACCACTTTTTCACACTTTTTAGTTTCTTTGATTTCAATAATGTTACAAACTTTATATTTCAAATTGTAGGGGGTCATCTAAAATGTCCGCCACACAGCAGCGGAATCGACAATTTCCTGAAGGTGTCAATACTCAATAATAATGTTATTAATTTTTATTTTGTTCTCACATTACTAATGTTATCCATAATACATATTGTTATTATGACTAATTATTATTATTTGTTATTAATTTTAATATTAAATTAAATGCTTAACTGGTAATTTTGAGTACCTACTCAATATGGTACAAATGCCGCTCCCCCTTTCCGTTTCTGGACCCATGCACCTGTATAATCTTCAAATCTAATGGCTACTTTGGTTTTCAATTTAAACTCTTAGATAAACTCTTACATAATTAAGAAACAAAATAGTTTAGGTATATTTTAAACTTGAATAATATTACTAAATACTAATATTTGAACATTGATACACTCATTGTAATAATTGTATCTATAGATGATTGTTTGTAATCCGTCATTCAAATCTCATTGCTAAACATGTGTAAGCCATAATAGGTACTATGCCATATAATAGTTTATAATTGCATGCGTGTGGCTAATCCACCGTGAATCAGCTTGTCCTATTATTTGCACAATCGACACGTACATCGTAATCTGCATCGTCAAACTTCTTTCGCGTTAGGTTTTTTTGTCCTAACTTCGAATAAATGTTATAAATAAAATAATCCGAACATTATAATATCGCCGAACTCGATGGATTGCAATATTATTATACTGCAGAGTTATGTCTAGGAAAGTAGGAACTACGTTAAGTTTGGCTGTGTTCACCTTTCAGACAGTGGAGATCGAGGAAAAGTGGCAAAATGGATAATAAAACTTAACTTGATGAACGACGGTAATGATTAGTTGGAACATGTGCACTACATTAGATGTCTGGTGGCCACATTGAGTGCGAATCATTCATATTGGTAGAACCATTCTCATCGATCGGGGACTCCGCAAACGGTAAAATCTTTACAATTGATCAATATCATCAGTTGTATTCGCTGACCTATCGAGAGACGAACCGGAACTGTGTTGGAAACACAACAACTATGTTTATAAATTGCCCAATCCAAATAGTCAATTATTGGAAGACAGAATGTTTTTCGAGCAACAATGGTTTCCATCGGAATTCCTTATGTACTATGATGTTGCTATTAAAATCAAACAAGAATTATTTGACTGAGGCGTCTAATAAAATGTATTAACATAATTACATCATTTTGAAAACATTTACAGATTTTTTAACATACGCTTAGAAGATTGTATTTTTAATAGATCACATATTGTGGCCTGCGTGATTGGTAAAACTTACTATAATACTTGTAGAATAAGTAACAACATGACCAGTAGCATCACAATATCATTATAATAATAATAATAACGTTGTATTATTGTTGCCACGTGCCCGGAGAATCAAACAACGACAACGACGACGATCTTACCTCACGTACGTCGATCATTAGTCCGGAACACACGCGTCTCGTGCGGCCATGCGTTATTCACGAGGTGTATCGTAACAGCTGAGCTCTCCTCGAAACAGTCGAAAACCCTTTTCATCCGCCACCGGCAAAAGTCACGATGCCCGGCCTCGGAACGACGTAGATTTGTCAAAAAACGGAACAGGTAGGGTAGGGGTATATAGGGTACCACACTCCGATATCGTAGGAAAACTTTATATTATACACACACACACACACACACACACACACACACACACACACACACACACACACACACACAACACAGGCTACGACGAGAGGGATGTGACGATATTATTATTATTATGTTCAGTGTGTCGTACATTGTATATTTATACACACTACTCGTATACGCGTGTGTACCTACACATGTCGGACCAACGGATTTCTTTTCTTATTTTTTCGTTTCACGTGATATTTTATACTCTCGTTCATTTACATACGTTTATTATCTCGTAGCACGTTTTTCGTGGGCGGCGGCATTGGCTGTAGCAGGTATAATGGTAATATAACCAAGAATAAAAAAAAAAAAAACCTACGACAAAATATTATACACGGTTCCACCCCGCCACTCGATGGAGCACGTGACATGTCTCCCACTCCACTCTGCAACCCATGTCTGATGCGACCCTCTGCTCGCGTCCGCTACGACTTTGGACTAGGCGTAAACGCCTCGCGGATCACACGCCACTTGACAACCGGCCGCCGCCGTCGCCGCGTACGTGATTTCACCGACGTTTCTCGCCGGGCGCATTATTATAATAATATTATTGTTCCACCGACTTGAACGTCTTTTCTCTCTCCGTCTCACCCTCTTTCTCTCTCTCTCTCTCTCTCTCTCTCTTTCACTCATTTCTATCCTCTCCATCACAGCATTTATCATCCTCGGCCGCCCGCTCGTATATTTCCCGTGTAATAAATAATCCACAGCTTTATTAAATAACATAATATACGCGCAGAAACAAATATACGTAACCTAACACTGTGCAATCGCGTTCCTATGTAAACACGAGTACTTAGGTACTTACTGCCTGCAAATACGCAGCTTTTGATGTTCGACACCTCGATGGTCTCTCACAAATATTTTTCTTCAAACGAGTTAGAAACACGCACCTTTAAAAATCTGAACTTCAATTTATTAGAATTTTAAATGTCATCCTATAAATTACATTAATATTATTCACATTTCTTGAAAATTGAAATACCTTTTACCTCAAAAATAGAATCATAACAGCGATGTAACTAAATAGCCTATTTAATACGCCAAGTGATTGTAATTTTTATATTGAAAAACGTTAAGAAAGATTATTATTATTTCATTAGAACTACACGACAATAGATAAATGGAACCGCTGTAGGGTCCAAAGTTGGAACAAAAAGTAGTGCCGAGCGTGCATAATATTAAGTCTTAATATGTAAAAAAGAATAATATATTATTCATAATATAATATGTGTGTATGTGCTTAAAACAATAACTTTATAACATTTATTTTATAGTCGTCTACTACTTAAAAACACCCAATAATTTTAGGTTTAGTCGAGTTCATGTAGTATATAAAAAAATGTGATTTATAAGTATTTTTTTTCAAATTAAAAAAAATGCTCATGGTGGTACAATTTATTCCATGTTTTTAAATCGATAAAAAATGTACCTATATACAGCTACAGTATTACCTATGCTTTTTATATGTGTCCAGAATCTCGGGGAAAATCATTGCAGGCTTATGTTTTATGGTCCTCTCATTCCTCAGTTTATATTTTTTTGCAATAATTTCCTTTTTTTTACGACGTCATAAACATTCCACACATATTTACTGTTTATATTAGTTTTCGTAATTACACAGAAATACTTTTACAGTACACGAATGAAACGAAACTTTCAACATAATTTCAATCATTGTTTAGTATGATCATAACAACAAATACAATATATTATTCAGATTACAGTTTATAATGTTTAATCTAAGTGTCTACAGTTGAGCGATTCATACAACTATATAAATTTATATAACTTTCAAAATTACACACGTATTGTGACGCGTGTGTTTAATGCTTAAAATGTTGTAATTATTGACGAATCTCTTGCTAATAAAAAAATTGAAACCGATTGGATTACAATGAAATATTTACGAGGAAAAACACAACCCTAGGTGAGCGCTTGTTTGAACAGGTCGTGTACACACAGGATTCATCGTGATTCAAATAATACGAATGTTTGTTTACGAATCATATTTTTATCAATTCCGCGAACACCATGAATAATCGAAATCCACCCCATGAGCCACTACTGCATATTGTGACGATACAATATCGCATAATTTCATCATTAATGATGATCATATGGGTTTCAATCGAATTCTTCGAATACAATTTCTATAGAGATGAACACTATTATGTTAATTTTTGTGTTATATATTTTAATATTTATAATGTATAATTATTATACTAAAGACTGGAACTGAACTGAAAAGAATCAGTCCTGCAATTCAAGAACTGAATAACCCTTAACATATTTAGAACCAGAACCTAACCGTGGTACCAAATTTTCAAAATATAAATCAAAACTTATAATTTAACGAACAATATCGGGCTTTACTTTCGTAATAATTGTTTTGGGTTTATTCAGTACCTATCTACTTTGATAATCTAATATGATTCATGTCTGGAGCCATTTTTTCCTTGTTACATCCTTCAACTTTAACGACTATTTATATTTATATCTATATTTTATTTTGATAAACAAGTATATAGTTCTATCCATGTAAAAAACAGATACTTACTAAAGTGTATATATATTAAACAAAAATTGTTACTGGTTTTAACCGGAACTCTAACCTTAGCCATTAATTAATATTTCTCAAAAACTGGAACCTGAACCGAAAAGAAACAAAAGGGACCAGCGTCTGGGTCATACAGTGCACCGTGATCAATCGTCCGGTCACACATCAGCTAGGATATCCATAGTGGGCACTATAGGCAGTACGTGTACATCGCGACGTTATGCGTCGTAGGTTTATCGGGTTTATGTGCACTCGAGAACGCTTTACACAAACAGTTTCTAATCCTATTTAATTCTAATATAAATTGTTCGTTGGTTAGAGATATCCAGCCCACAACCGCGTCTCGGATACTGAGATTACATATTATAATATAATGAAGACTATCAACTAAATAATACAATACTATATATACAGGTTTGCTAAAAGTTTTTCGTCTTACAAACTAGGTACCTCTATGCGAGGAATCATTTCCATTAGTGCACACTGTTATTATAATGCCGCAGTATAGTATGATATATAATATGTGCGTATGCTCAATGTACCGTGTTCTATATGTTATATGCGGATTTTCCTGTATCTGCTGCGTTTAGTGTAATAATATACAATTTCAATATGCACTAGCTTTAAGAGATGAAATTGCTGTACAGTCTATGAATATATCCAATTCAGTATTTCACTCAAAGTAAACTTTCATAATATCCACTCTGCTTAAGTTTTATTGAAATATTATATCGGCACGAGCATTTATACTTAAATTAATGACTTCAAATAAAAATCGTGCGCACCGTGGCCCGACGCAGATAAATCTATTATACATAGTACACTCGGTGTAATAGTATTAAGCTATTCACACTGAAATGCATATTATATTATGAATTACGCGTAGGCAGTTATAAATAATTTGAACGACGAATCTATACACAGTAGGTACAAGGTACATATTATATTATTTAAAGTGATATTTCTCAACCTGCACTTTCGAAATAATATTTGAATTAATTTATCTGCTCAAGCAGAAATTATTTGAAAACTTTCATTTGATAAGTATAATATTATTCAATATTCCTTCAATTTAATTTCTAAATTAAACGGTAGCATCAGTATCTCGTATATGCATGTACGACACGGCGGACAAACTATAAACACAAGTATAGCACGTGTTAAAAAATATAAAAAAAAAAAAAATTACAGAACAATGTTACTACCGGACCGCACGGTAGCTTTATCTATTTAGCACGAGGGGAAAAGACCATCGAACACAATTAGTGCGTAATAAAAAAAGTAAATTATTTCGGGCACGCAAGTAAAATTAAATAAAATGGCAATGATGTCGTTAAAGAGTGTACCAACAATAATAATATAGCGTCGGAGATGAAATTAAAGAATATTATGTCCTATATATATGACAGTCCTTGTGTATCTATACTGGCAGGATACCGAGTACAGCGCGTAGTACGTACTTTGGCGCGTGGCGGGAATTCGTGTGGGAGCGGAGCTTACCGAATTACAAAAAGCGAAATTACGTCGAAAATAAAGAAAACGAAATACCCAAAAGTATATTATTATTATTGTGTTCCGTTTTGCGCTGGTGCACCTATTCCAGTGGATATATATATAAAAATACATGCAATATTGAAGGAAGTGTTCCCGAAATACGACATCACTGAAATGTATATAATATTATGTAAGCTATCGCTCGGTAGTTGTTTTTAATCAGTCGTTATCTGAGAGCAGAGAACTTTGAAAGGAAACGACGCCATTTGATACTCTCCACTGCGCTTGTTCTGGAAAAACAATAATAAAACGAACACGACTGGACGACTACAGCTGATATGCATATAGGATATTGCAAAGTGGCGATGATATTGACTGCGGATCGTGTTATGTTATTATTATTTTAAACGGTATCGGAGTGTGCGTGGACAGGGATTGAGACCTTGAGAGCGATGCTGGAGTGGGCGGAGAAAGGTAATTATAAGACGTAGTGTGATTAAACGATGACGTACCGGGAAACTATTACTGTTTGGAGAATATTGTTATTATGTCACGAACAGAAACGTCGGTCGACATTCGCAAGTCGTGGCGGAGCAACATTCTGCAACGTAGTCAACCGAAGGCAAGTCGGTAATACTCATATAATATATATATTATATATATTATATACAATTATTTAAAACAGCGTGAAATGCAACTTTGAACTTTGTTATAGTTATACAACACAATAAATATTATATAGGTACACCATTCTTATATATATATATAGGATGCGTAAATAATAATGTATTTCCATGATACAGATAAGTTTTCGATGTACACACTTATATTAAAAAATCAAACTTTGATTTTAATTGATCTGTTATGTGTACTAGATGATTTACTTGAAAATGACTTCATGGTGTTATAATATCAATATACTATTAGATATTATGTATTGGTGTCCTATGCCTATTAGCTATTATAATATATTTTGTGTTTCTTGGATTTTCAAGTACTGCGGTGTGCAGCTATTTATAAGTAGGTAAGACTATTAGAAGTTTGATTTTTAGTCTGGATGCACCATATTTTAATGCATATATTTATATCTACTTACAGTGTTTAATATACCTACTCTTCAATATTTTTCCCTAATCTATTTTTTTGGAAACATCAGTACATTTTTTTACCTGAAAAACCTCCACCGGGACTCAAATAATGTACATTTCAACGATATTATTAAAAAAAATCAAATTCAAATTATCGATCTATCTAGTAAATAAATAGCAATAGTGTGTGTATAAACGATCTATATTAAAGCTAATTTTTTTAATTTTACATTTTTAAAGAAGGGCTCACACAGGGATTTGTTGCTTTACGAAAAATGCATTTTTTTTTGTTTATGCAGAGTTGATTTCAGTTACAGAGAATAAATAAATTATTATGATTGGATATAATGTTCAATCTGTATTTTATATTTTGATCCAAATAACTCAAATAATTGTGTTTACAATCCGTGCAGCTTACATTTCAATTGAGTTTAAGAAGGGAGTAAATCCACGAGCATTTAATCCGCAACAGACAACACCACGCAGGATCAACTAGACAGTAGTACGTTTACAGTACAAAAAAAATATTCTAATTAAATGTTCCAACTTTAATAAGTATAGTTTAGACAATTTATTAGTATGCTTTATCAGAACAGAACGTCCACTTATGATTATATGTTATAGCAATATAATAACTGTTATGATAAAAGTATGCTAGTATTACTATCATAATTTACGTAATAATAATAAAAAAAATCAATAATAATTTAAGCAATTAAAATGATGGTCATTGTCTCTATAGCTCTATGGGCATAGAATGCTTTGTGTAATTAATTGTTACACTAAATTGAGAATGAAAATGTATCATTAAAAATAAAATGTAGTTGTAACTTTAAATTTAAAAATAATATTGGCAGGCAGAGTTGACTTTTATTTTACAGTTCAAAAGTTAGTAACAGTGAAATTTTTATACAAAAATGTGAAAAAAGGTACAATCAGTAAAATGAGCAATCATCCATTGCTTTGTATTTTTAAAATTTAAAATTTCAAGATACACAATAATCATAACTTTAAGTTTTTTATGTTATGCCTAAACACAAAATAAAAAATGTTTTCTTGTCATATACGAATCTGGGATATTCAATTTATAAGGTTAATTTATGTAAATATTTTAAAAGTTGAATTATTAATTTCCATTAAGTATTCAAATAGTTATTCAAGGCTTACAATATAGGCTGGAGACGAGTAGAAGATTAAAGGGTGGCGGGTGACGGGTAGCCAGTTATGCTAACAAACACTGTTAGACATACTCTGTATTATAAATGGCAAACATATGATATTATGCGTGGCCCTTCGAGACACACGCAACTGTCAAAAAAGATCATTCATCGTAAAAAGCTAAAATAAATCATCAAAAATTAATGATTAGCAGATATAGCTTTATAAACATACAATTTAGTTAGGTTCAATTATACTTCAAGTAATTTATTGTAGCGTATAAATATATTTTTAATTGTTTGTAATAATGAGCAAAACAAACAGTTCGACCTGCTGGATAACAAATAAAATCCAATCAAATTTTTATTTGATTCATTATTACTTATTGGTATTAAAATTTAAAAGTTTCACCATCTCTCCTCTGTATAATATCTGACGATTTTTGTACCTGTTTTATTTGGGTAAACGAAATCAAGTAGATCAGTACAGTGGGTTAACAATAGCTTACCTAAGAAACATTAATAACAAACGAGGTAACCAGGTAAAATCATTAAAAGTCAACTACAATGATTCGTCTTAAATTATAAATGGATTTTGTTTGTGAATTGAATTCAATAAATTAATTAGACAACTTATGAAGCAGGTATTATATGTATTTTACTTGAGACTGATTTGCTTTCATATACAAATATACTTAGCTTACTGTATGCAAATCGAATTATCATCAATCACATAACAATGTACCAAGGTACAATGGTACATAATACATATTATATTATATTATATTTGACACTGTAGATTTTCAATCAAATATGAATATCTGAATTTCCAAATTATAATTTTATATAGTTATGGTTAATGTTGTGAAATCTTAATCATAAATGACGTCCGTCAAGTTGGCACCAGCACTTACTGCTACAACATCACTTCCAGAAAAACCAGGAAGTAGCAAATTCTAAAATTAGTGTAGCAAAATGTAGCAAATCCGTAGCAAAAATGTGATGTATGGTTTGATGTTGTAGCAGTAAATGCTGGTGCCAACTTGTCGGACGTTCATAAATGAACATTTCTCTACTGTATAACAATATTGTTAAAATATACAAATATCGGAGAATCGTTTTTATTATTAAGTGACAACTGACAACTGTCCACTGCCCAATAGGCAGTACCGGAACCCATCATTTATTTTTACTAGGACACTAGCGTAAAAAATCTTGGTCGTGCTACCACTGATCTCTTGCTCATGTATAATACATATTATATATACACGGACTATAAGCTGATCAGAAATTCATATTACAAAAATGGAATCCACCAGAATCGCGTATAATATCAATATATGAAACTCACAATTATGAATGTATGAATACTGCAAATTAAAGCACCAGATGGTTGTTAGGGTTTAAATATTTATTATTTAAATGGGTACGAAATATAACTAAAACGCATTTATACTAATCCACTTGAATGATTTAGTATTATAATATTGATGTAAAATATATAACATTTACTACAATAAGCTATCCCGATATTAGTGCCAAATAAATTGATATACTGATTGATGCATGGTAAAAAATAATTAATTAATAATTAGATATTATAAAAATTAATGCAAGTACCTATTGTCCTATTCTTAATTTTTCCAACTTTATTCTGATATGGTATATTGTCATACAAGTATCAAGTACCTACCATACTTAGTTTTCTTATTTTAAATGTATTTTAATAATGCTTATAATAGTTATTTGTTTTTTTACAAACTCTACTAAATATATTTTTAATACTTTTATAAAAGTCATAAGAATATTTTTACGAAAAATGTCTTGAAAAAAAAAATTAAATAGTTTGAAACATTTAAAAATATTAATATTAAAAAAATAGAAAATAAGTTCTGAAAATAATAGTGCATGTGTGCGATCTATATAATATTATTACAGTATATCGTTGAGTATAAAAAACATATGTAGTCTTAAATAATTTCCCTGTTAAATCAATAGAAAAATTATGGTACTTGTTTACGTACCCAAGCAAACGTAATATAACGTACCTAACCTATAAACCCAATTTTATAATTTAACTATAAAATACACAGTTTAAAAAAATATAAAGATTAAATTTAATCGGCACGATCCAAATATTTCGGATATACATATTATATGAAATAGTTTCTCATATCTAAAATATAGAAATATAGTTATTGAAGAGATTTATAGACTACATTATAACTGTTACATTTAAAAAATATGAATTTTCATTACCTAGTTTTTTTTCGCAAAAACGATAATTTTCATATTTTAATAAAAAAGATGATTTATGCAATATTAGGTACCTTATACACACAATATATTGTTCTCATTCTTCAAATATATTTTTCATTGAGACGTTGACATCACTTTATCATTTCATACCGAGCTTAGAAAATTGAAATGTCTTTAATTAATAGTTAAATATAACAATAACAATATTTTATTAGAAAAATAATAATCTTAGGTAGGTACCTAATATTAAATTTACTTAATATTTTAATTCTTATTTTAATTACAGAATCTCTCAAAAAAGCTGGATGTTGATAAGACTATTTGTTTTCATTAAAATAATCTTAGTAGGTACACGTACCTATTACCTACCATGTAATATTTGACATTTCTGTGTTAATTATAATCAGCTGAAAAAATATTACTATTTATTAGTTTAATAATAAACACACTTATGTACAAGGTACAGAGGATTTTATATTACAATTTCATGAATAACATAGAGTCGAACTCTATATAAAATGGGCTTTAGGTAACCTGAGTTCCAAATAATTAGGTGCGTATATCTACCAGTAAACTGAGTCCGGAAAACTAACGTGTTATGTAAAGCGAGTCCAAGTAATAATATAATTTAATTTATGAATATCGACGATATACATCGTAATAATACAGTATTTAATTGACCACTTAAATAGTCACACTATAATAATTGAATAAAATTCATCTCTATTGTAAAAAATCCTCAAACGTAAGACTGATGACCAGTTTTTATTCAAGTATTGAGATTTAAAATAATTTGTTGGAATAATAACGTAGTGTCGTGGTTTGTCGCATTGGATGCGATTTTACAACAAAACCAAAAAATGTTTATAATAGATGGACGTAAATTCCAATTACAGAGATAGCCCTAAGCCTGTAAAAGTGAGAAGAAAAATGTGCACATATTATGATTCTAATTTTGTTTTGGTGAGGGGAACTTAGTTGACCTTAATTTTTTTTAAACCTGTGAACTCAGTTACACCCTAGAAAGGGTTAAACTTAATTTATTAACCCCCATGTACCTACCCGCAATATTATGTTTGTTGAAGATGTAATGATATTGTATAGAGTTAGATCCCTATTAGATTTTCAATAAAAATTATAATAACATGACTAATGAGTACCAATCACGGGATGACTTAATGAACTCATAATATTTGTCATCTCTGCCAACACTCAAGTTTTCCGTCTGCGATAGCCTCTAATGCGGTATTCATAAAATATTTGATTGTGTGGTACTGTGGTGTACTGTTTACAATAAACTAAGGTGTAGGCACGCGGTGCTTTTACATAAGCACAATTACACAATATCTGCATAGTACGTAGATAGTACAATAGGTAATACATAGTTTGGTGAGCACAGAATCGAACCCCGGTTATTGGATTCGATAAAAAGCAAAGCAGGACGGTGGTATGCGATACAGCAACAACGGCAATAGAATAGGTACAATATAACAGTAGAAATGAAAAATGTATAATATAATAACAATAATGTTACAACGGTCGGCGCGATGGAGAATAAAAAAAGAACAATATTATAATGACGTATAATATAGACAATGTACACGCGACGGGGTTACACACAGCCATTAGGAAAATATGTTATATTATTATGTACCCTATATAATACCTCCCTATATTTGTACATCACAAACTATATATAAAACATATTATGAGCATCATACGAGGAATATACTCAGCCACCACCTGACGACAGGTATTCACTCATATATTATAAAGCCCAGAATAAAGATCCATTAGAAACCCTTTCAACTCTCAAACTTCAACCCTTCTCATTTCCAATTTTTTTAACAATACTATTATTAAAAATAATATATTTTATTATTTTTATAACTTCATAATATATAATTTATTGCATAAATAATAAATATAATATTCAGTATGGATTTACTATCCATTTATATAATTTAGTAATTTGTAGTGATTTGAAAATTGTTATTTTATTTTTTGAAATTTCTTTTGAATATATGTTTTAAAAAAAGAAAAACAATGGGCCTCAAGACCGTGACCTCCTGATTCTCTTTAATCCGGGCTTGCATATTATACGTTATATGTATATTTATGGTGATGGAAACACTCATGGGCGTCTTTTTATAAGATTTTAATGGCCCAAACAGATTCGACACTTGTTTGTCATTATCTCATATAACAAAAAAAAAACCATGTGAATTTATTTTTCCATTTTAAATATAAATAATAATAATAATTAAAAAAATATATAGGTATATCTTTAAACATAACACAAATAAAAAAAACACTCACGGTACTTGGAATGTATAGGAATTAAATACAAATATACAGTACAATGTTTTTTTAATTAAAATTGTTTGCTTCATCAAATACCTACGATTAATTATTTTTCACGCGCAGTTTGATAGAAATTGCTGCAATATTAGGTTCGTTTTGGAATTCCGCGGATTCTGTAGGTCCTAAACAACGATCGAACTATACATCACTAGATTAACGGTCTACCTTTATTTTACTTTCGACTGGACTGTACCTTCTACGTTTCGCAGCAGTTATTATCGTTCCCCCTCCCATGAAAATGAGATACCCCCTTTCTAGTTAAAGCTCTGCTTACCCTCTGTCCCGTGGCTGGCTCCCCTAAGGACGATTACTACTGCAAAAGTGCCCGAGGCCAATTTCAGATTTTACACCGTGTACCTATAGGTATCTACTCGCAACGTCGACATACATAATATGTGTATCCGAACACTGCCCTGGTATTATTAAAGGTATAGGCGCATATTTTATAATCTGACGGAAACGTTCTGGTCGTCCGGAATTGGGCCGGGGTTACCCTTTTGCATAATAAAAAATGCACACGTGAGACCGTAAACGAGTGCCAACGGCAGGTATTGTAATATGTTATCGTCCCATGGGAAGGATGCAAACTAATAAAACGTTTCGATAAAGAATAAAAAAATGAAAAATAAAATAATAGGTGAATACAAATATAACACGCCAAGTGCATATATGCCTCTTTATTTACATGATGCGGTGACTCATTGCTGCGTGTTCTACCGTACTATCAACACAACAAAACGTTAAACTACGACCGTGGGCCTGTGACCACTCCGCAAACTCGTTAATACCTACCTATTTATGGTTGCCACTGGATTGCGCGCACATATAATGACTGTATAAAGATTATAAGACAAGTGCTTCAATTAAATTATGACAATTCCACAATGACAGGTTTACCAAATCGTTATCCCTGTAAAATAACAGTGACTTGTCTCTTCATATGAACCAAAGTTGGTTTTGGCACATTCAAATATAATTATTACTTGATTACAATTGCAAAAATTCTAATATTGGTTATTGAATTAAATGTTTTGTGCAAAATAATCGATATTAGTTTTCCCTGAAACATCCGCTCAATGAAGTATTTTATAGTAATTTAAATGAGCAATTTTACACTCCACATCCCTACATAGATCAGAAAATAAACGTAATTCTTTGTTTACAAGTAGAAACAGAATTGAAAATACTATCAATTGTCAAAAAAATATCACTGTAAATTGTAAATAGCCCACGAAATCAGTTAAACACTGTACCTACAAGTTTATGGACAAAATAAACATCCGGTGATATATGCCGAATTAAATACTTATATACTAATATATATATATATAAAACAATTCATTATTATTCAAACAAATACGTTACAAGCAAAAAACGTTCATACAATTTTAACCACACTTATGAATATTGGTGTCTTGGTACTCTTAAGTATGTAAAGTGGAAAAGAACAAGTTCAAACTTAAAATTAAAAATTTTAATTATGCTCAAATCATGTGTCTTATTTAAGGTACAACTGCGGTTCCCTAAAGATTGATAGTTTTCTGCGTAAACATGCTGTCTTTATGGTATTTGTGAGCAAACCAGAACCGCCCCTATTTATAAAGGTAATATTTGTCTTTACCTGTGTAGTATGTGTATAATATATGATCAGTGTTTGTACAGTATTAACAAAAAATCGACTTAAAACTAAATGTGTAAGTGTACGCCGTCAGTAGCATAATATAATATTATTTTTACGTATCCCACCTATTACGCAATATACGTCACGTGTTATTATAATTAATATTATAATATTGACTCTCAAATCACGTTTCATATGTAACACTTTAATATTTTATGCAATAAAATATATGCCACAAACATACTTGATTAAATTGCTTTTGCAATAAACCGTAAAAAGACGTTTAAATGTTATCATATGGAACATTTTCTAACTTTATATCCAATTTATAAAATCAATAAATTAATCATTTGTAAATAAAATATGATTGAGTATTTGAATGAGAGAAGAATATGATAAAACCATGTTTTTTAACCTGTTTGGTTCGGCTGTGTGTGACGACGCGCGTAGTTTCCATTTGATATTAAAATATTATAATAATATTATAAAGGAAAATTGTATATATATTACGTTATAAAACTACACGCACGGTGCACGCTGAATGTATGGTATTGATATCACTTGGCGAACATATATTTTAATATCATGTAATATACATATCATGTCCAGATGACGAACTCCGCCGAAAGGTTAAGCCGACTGGTTCAAGATCTTATATTATTATACGTAGTATCGATTATGTATGCAGTATTACAGTCTATTCATTGATCTTTATTACATACGTAATGGTAATAGAAAGATTTGAAACATGTAACTGTCTACATCAGTGTCTCTGATAATTTGAGTTCTAATCAATATTTTTAATATAATTCCTAAAAGGCGGAGGTAATTATAATATTATATTTATAAAAAAAAATGTCGGTTATAATAAAAACAATTATAAAGTTGATAATTAAATATATTATTTCGTTTGATCTTTCCATTATACCTTGAATACACTATAATGATAATTATAATTTACTGATTGACAAACATTATTAGTATCAGTGACTCTCTGAGTGTCATTGTAGCTCTGGAATTACTCAATCCTTTTAACTAAACTGTCCATAGAATGCACTACATAATTATTTTGACATCTGTAACTTACTGTCAAATATATATATATATATTATATTTGGATTATAGGTATCTCATACCAGAGTTACAGGCAATGTGTGGCTCAGAAACGACTAGTGCCATCTTAAAATATCGAATAGTTCAGAAGAGCAATTTTAAACATCAAACCATATCATATATATTATATTCTTTCATGATGAACGATTTTTAATAATTGTCAAATCTAAAAATTTACAAAGTTGTTCGGCTTGTTCTGTCACAAAATTTGTATTTTTTAAGCCAAACTTAACATAAAACAATACGATCTTGTAAACAATTTCAGTTTAGAACCTTTTAGTTATCTACAACACTTTAAATAATGCACCCAATTGGTTCTTTGTAATTTTGAATATTATAAAGAAAAATTAAACCAAAACTTATAAAAATGTGTTTCGAAAAATGTATTTGGAACTTTTTGGTTCTTAACCGACGAATGAGGTTGACTTATCAGGCTGCAAAGAAATACAACGACACATCACTTACTTTCACAACCATAATATGCATACTATCTTACCAAGGCATAATTAAAAAAAGTATACACCGAGTATGTTTTGCAAAGTTAGGCAAGCAATTTGCGAAACATAAGGAAGTACCAACTTCTAACAAACTTAAATAAAATATAACAAAGAACATAAATGTAATCACTTATATATATTTTGTCATGCAGACATTATTACCACCTGACAAAAAATCAAATACACCAACCACCAACCTCACTGACATCTACGTCTAAAAACCAAGCACGGAGAAAAACCCAACTCCAGTAGTCCATCAGACGAACCCCTTAAGATCAGACACGCTTTGATTTACCGTCTTAACTATCCAAAATTATTCTCGACAAGGCAAATCTTAAACCATTAACCAGAACACGTAGAATAACGATAAACTATTATTAGGCACGTATCGAAATCGCCAGGGTCAATCATTTCGTATTTTGTCGTCGACGACATGACACTGTGATGTTTTGGTCCAACCTGTGGCTATCATCAGAGGAGATTCATATTTTTATATTTAAATATTTTTGAACACGAACTCGTTTTTCAGGAACGGTTTTCCTGGGCTTTACTCGCGAATAATCGACACATTCGTTTTGGTCGTAATGTTTGTTTAAACATTTCCTCCTCGGAAACTTTGGGTGTCTATATTATTATAAAATAAGTTTTGTGGTGAGACAATAAAACACGATAAACTTTATAGTGACAAATAGTAAGTAATTTGTTACCAACACAATTCAAAATACAATGGATTCGTCGTTTATCTGTATGCAATGTTTATTTGTTACTATTATTATTATTATTTTTATTTTATTTGTCTTCGTTACTTTGTTGTGTATATTTTTGGTAAAACCAATTTATTCTTAACAAACTTCAATCTAAACATTCATAATTTAATATTTATCCACGTTTTTGATCAATTATTTAAATCAATTACAGTTAGTAATGTTAGTGTGTTTGTAATACTTTGGCGCTATATTTTCAACTGTTGAATCAATCCTCTATTATTTTGTTTGATTGCCGGACACTCCGAACTCCAAAAAGTAAACTATTATTTTGAATTATTATTACTTTTAAATTTCAAGGTATAAATAAATAGTGATAATCACTAAATTAAGAACAATATTTATAAATCTAAATGGCATTGCGTGTGAAGTTTCAGTAAAAAGTACAATATCGATTTACACCACAATATTATAATGGCTGATTAACTATATCTGTAAATTGTACCACCATGACTCAACTTCATTATGAGTCACTATTTATTATAATTCTTGCTCAATATTAGAGGACAGAGGTTGAAGGCCTGAAGTCATCGGCTTCCGCAAAACTCATAATTTTGGCTTCAAGGTTTTACAGGGTCAACTCTTAATCAAAATTCTGGATGTACCTATTATGTTTCTAATCACTTCATACTGATAAACGGATACGGGTTTTGTGACTATGCCGTTTGGAATTCAGATCTCAGAGGTATTATAAAGTACGTTCCGACCAGCTGATGGAGTTTATATTTTTATGTATTATTCATTGTAACGAATAAACGAGAAAACTTAAACCGATCTCAGAGGCGGTGATATGAGTGTCTCGTGTAGTGCTATCGAGGGAGAATTAAAACTGTATGAGAGCAAAAATATAATAAAATGGATCAGTATAATTTTAAAATTAAAGGTAAAAAAAAAAACTTCAGGCGTCTAGTGGATCTACCATCACCAGCACCACCCCAGACAACTGTCACTGACAGGTCGAAATTGAAAATGGCTGAGAGTATGATTCGATGCGAGTGGAAGACGGGTAGATAGTGAGGACGGTGTGTTGAAGGGACATTATTATGATACTCGGCAAGAGCATATAAATATAGATTACGTATGTAGGTACGTTGAAATATAAAGAAGGTAAAATATTATATATAATAAAGTTTTTATAATTTGTATTTTGTAATGTATTCAATGCATAATATGCGTCGGTATGCAGATTTAGTTCAGACTATATAAATTCGTCACACATGCAAACTTATTTTGAAATGCAAACAACACTAATCGTAAGTCGCAGGCAACGCGACATCAAGTATGCCATTCGTCAATCTCTGTACAGCAGGTGAAGTTATGTGAACTAGTTAACAATGATTAATTTATACTGTACCGATGTATGAAACAATAATGCTTTCTCGATCTTTCGTTTAAAATGTTTTATATGCGTATAGTCTCGGTATAATTAATATTAATTGAAAGTCGTGTAGTCTTCTGCACCATCCATCAGTGTCAACGGAATAAAACTTAATATTTTAAGTTACAATAATTTATAGCTATCTTCCTATAGGTATGTAGTTTATTTATGTGCATTCATAAAAATAATATCATCTATAGCATTGTAAGTTATCTTAATTTTAAAATATTTCTACTAATTCAAAAGTATTAACTAGTAAACATCATATTTACACACACACACATATATATAGGCGTGTAATGTATATATACGGTCATAAAGTTGATTTAATCACAATATTATAGTATACTTTTACTATTTATTTATTTTTATTATTGAAGCATATTTACGATCTGTACATAGCTCAATAAGAGTAAGATTGATCATAAAATATATTTTTTTCTTTTGAATAATTACAGGAGGAAAGGGAAACATCATTGTAAAATCAATACATTAATCGCACCATTCAGAATTTATAATTATATAATTTGATTTTTTATAACAGCTGTAAATTAAAATTTTAAATGACTAGAGAATGTTGTGTTCGAAAAATAAGATTAGGTTTTTTTTTTAAAAAACAATCATATGGCTTTTTAGTTTTTATTTGTCGGATTAGAGACAATATAAGTGCAGTTAAATACATAATATAATTAAAATATTTCGAGTGTCACGTTTACTTGCTTCAATAATAGTTTTACCTTTTGTTAACAATGAAAACTGAGCTGACAGACATCAACACACCCCATTGAATTATTACGCTTACTATTCTTACATCTCCTCCCAGTTTTTTGGTTCCCTAGCTTTATTATGTAGTCGTTTGACTTGAGTTATTTAATTTTTATCTTTAACTTCTTCTTCATTTAACCCGAACGTCGGTGCTCATCGTCCCAAATATTGTGTACATTTTCGGCAAAAGATATGGATGAGTCGAAATCAACAAACACATTGTTACATGAAACTTGCAACTGACAGGAAATCTCAAAAGTCTGTTATCGCAGTCTCATTCGTATAATATACATGCTATGAAAACGAAAACTTCACGGAATTCTATGCGCAATGATGTGTATGGGCATTGAAAAAAAATGTTCGAATGAGTGAGATACGCTTCCTCCCTATAATTAAGTTCAAGTAACCACAACAAGGCCCCTACATTTTATTATATTTTGCTTCTTTCTTGCCCTCCGAACACATTTAAACGGAGAATACTATTTAAATATAACAAATTTGTATATCATATAGCCATATAGATTTTAGATATTAGGTAGGTATACGTAAAGTGGATCATTTAGGTGGTGCGAAAGGGCCAAATTCTTCTAGTGGTAACATTTTTGGGGCAGCAAATTTAAAAAATTTTTTTATAAAAGACTAATCAATTCAAGCTTGTTTTTTTTACTTTTTAAATTGTATTGTTCCGTGGATATTATTATTTCTTCATTATATTAATAACAATCGTGAATCAATATATAGATTTATAAGTTTTCAAGGGATGATAATTGACGATTTCGTATGATATAAGGTATTTATATATGTAAGTTATATAACACTAAATTGATTGTTAGCTAATTTACCAACAATATTTGAGCTCCTGATGACAATAATTAGATTGGTTTTAGAGTAACTACAACTATAACCAACTATCTACATGGCAACTTTTGATGGAATCAAATCGGAATTATAAAAAATAAACCTCTCATGTTGAGATGATTTTTTAAATAATCATAATGTTTATTTTTTCATTTTACAACAATTTATTAGTAGCATCGAAATTCGTGACAAAGCTGCAACTAATAAAAAAAAAATATTTATTTTAATGATTTAAGAACATCTTTTTCAAATTAATAATGCTCACTTTAGAACACATATAAGAAGTTTTCACGAAGAGAAGATTAGAAGAAAATGAGACTAAATAGAATTCAAAGCAAGTTATTATTTATCATAGAAAACTGCTTAACCAAGATATATTCATACAATATCGATTTATATTGCTTTGAGAATTATTTTATGAGCATTATCAAGCAATAGCTGTAGTGTTAAAGAAAACTATTTTATCACTTTGAAAAAAATTAAAATTATACATTGGAAAAGAACAACTGAATCAGATGCCATTTTAATGTTAAAAAATAACATTTAACAATAATATTAAACTACCTATATAATGACATTATATAGAATGTATCGCATCAAATCAGAAAAAAATTGTTAAATATTATACTATAAGTAAAAATTAAATAAAATAAAATAATAATAAACTAAAAATTCGTGTTTTGTCTGTATGTGTCATATGATTGTCAAAAATACTCCGATATGCTAAAAAAGGAGATTAAATTAAAAAAACATCAATTGGTGATGGGTGCGAGGGTGGTAAAAATCTTAAACGCGAAAACGTTACGTATATTTTATGTCGATCGATCGAGGTGTTTGTCGTGAAAATATATATATATATATTATGATATATACATAAGATGTATATAATATATGCAAAATGTAGAGTGTTGAGGCTGAACGTTTTCACGGGGATCAATGATAGAAGAATAAAATATAAGCAATGATAAAGGAAATTAATGGGTCGGATGAAACTCTGGATTCACGTAAAGAGGGAGTATATACATATACATAAATTGATGACGAGTTGGATAGATGGATTTAAGCGATTAGCAAGAGAGTGTCAACTTAGAGTGGGAGTGAACAAAGTCGTCGTAGCGAACGGCAGGGGATTTGGTTACGAGTGACCGATGAGCTCTGCAAAGATAACATTTAGATAATATACTCTATTCGCCTCGAGAAAGAAACAAAAAAATAATATTAAAATAATGAATTGAATATAAAAAAAACCTATGCAAATGATTTGTATCTTCTATAGTTGTACAGTAAATTATATAAAATATATGTATAGTTAAAATTAACACTGCGGAAATACAAAAAACCTCAGCTGGACGAAAAGCTTACATTTTTAGTTGCATCAATTTTGCATACAACATAAAAACAAAACCGTATTTGTGGACTTGAAAAAATGTTATATAATAACTTATAAATCATACTCGAAACAAATTTATAAATAATAGCAGTTATTATATAAATGGTTTAAAACCCAATAGTAAT
The DNA here is from genome assembly GCF_001856785.1 of Myzus persicae. NCBI lineage: Eukaryota > Metazoa > Arthropoda > Insecta > Hemiptera > Aphididae > Myzus > Myzus persicae. The sequence continues at coordinate 190,441 of NW_019103739.1, forward strand.
TAAACGGAGAGATTAAATTGTATTACTTTTATTTTAAATAAGCCTTATTAATCTGAACGGACATTGTAGCTTCAATATTAAATGAAGAATTTGAATTTGAATTCGTATTTATTTTTTTTTTTTTAAACAAGAATTATCAAGTTTAATATAAAAACATATGGGTGCAAAGTACACCCACATCAAAAACACGACATTTAAGCCAATGTTACATAGAAAAATGTTACACTTTCAACATTTAAAAAATATTTAAACAATAATAGACAATAATTATTGACAAAAAAACTATTGGTATGCTGTTGTAGGTACACAATAATATATACTATAAGATAAATATATAACAGTTTTTCAATTTTAAAATATATAATCTTATACTACGGATTTCTCATTACTGTGCAAAGGTTGACAAAATTGTAATCATCAAAATATTTTACATAATCTTATAGATTCTAAGATTTTGTTCATTCCTAGTCTTAACGTTGGAAAAATATAATATTATTTCAATTTGAAAAGATGCACTAAAATTTAAAATAATATTTCATGGAAATGAATGGATGTTATTCGGAAGATTTTTTAATGGATTATTTCGTATTTGTATACATTCAATTCAATCATAGCTCCATATATTTTTTCAAAACAATAAACTGTTCGTTTCATTCAGGTTTAGTTTGAAAAAATTAACTTAAAATATGACGCACAGTGTAACTACGCTATTCGTGCTAGTTGCACAACAACCCAAATTTTGACTGTTTAAATTACTTATACATCATGCACTGATGTACTTACATATGCATATAAATATATCAATCATAGAGGTACTTATTTTACTGTTAAATAAAAAAATAATCTCGTACGTGTACAATTACATTTTATAATATTATAATCAAAGTTGAATAATTGTACTGTAAATATTAGTAGTCATTGCCTGGTTCGGAGTTTGAAATTTAAAAAAAACGAATGTCTTGAATTGTATTTTTGATTTTGACGTATGGTCGATAGTTTGTCTTTTCCACAAGTATGTAATTCCGACTGAAAGTTTTTAAATTGTGTTTTAAACCAGTCAGATGGAAAAATAGCCGGTATTGTTGTAACCTAATTATTTCTCACGAGCGCCAAGGGGCTCGTAGAAAGACACTGATAAATTTGAAGTTTTTTCATTTTAGCCGGTGTTTATATGTTTGTACGGCCATGTAGGACCTTATTGGACGTACGTACCAATTCAGTAGCGATGAGTATAATATAGACGAAGACGCATTGTTCACGTACGTATACAAGTAGTAGTTATTGAGGATTTCTCTTGTAGTGTTTATTGAATATTTGAATCACCCCTAAAGGGTAAACAACTTTCATTCTAGCAGTCAGATTATCGGTGAGTTAGTTAGTAACTGCACAACAATATTGTGAGGTTTTCATATTTGGTTTTACATAGGAAAATCGGTGAACAATTTAAATGTGGTAGTTACGTATCATACGTCAAATTGACTACTGCAGATTAGCTTCAACATTGTGTTTGTTTTGCAATGAAATTAATTGTATACAAAACATATTATAATTGTTCACCAGAAAAAAGTATACAACCAAAACCATGATCCAGGAAAAAATAATGCTAGCGATATGTTTTCTTGTCATAAATTGTTTCGGGCTTAAGAATCGTTCTTTATGGCTAAAGTTGTATTAATAAAATAGCGTATAAAAACTTTCTCGTCTTGGCAATATTCTGTCGAGATCTTCTGAGTATATGAGGTACTTAAAAAGTCTTGTAATGATACACTGAGTACGTAAAGTTTGTACTAGCCCTACGGACATGGGAAAATAATATTGTTTTGAGTGCAAACTTTTTAATTGTTACCACGAAAATTTTATTGGATAGGACGCAATCATTTATTTCATGAGTATTAATTCGTTGAAAGATGAAATACATTTTTAAAATATTACTTGTTCATAATGTATGAGATATGACTTAACCGATACAAAATATATTTTGAACAAATAAAATAATATAAAATATGTGCCTGTAAATAGGTACCTGTAAAATGTTGAGGTAATTTAAGTATGTTTTACAATGGTAACCAACACAATATATATATATAAATATATATATAATAATAATAATAATAATAAAATAAGTATTTGTATAGATAACTCAATTATACTTAGTAAGTTGATTATAATATGTTATTTTGAAGTTGTATTTATTTTATAAAAAAAACGTAGGTACTTTGTACAATTTTACCTATAAAGCCTCGATATCTAAGGCCATTATCTGTAATAATTTTTCAATGATTATATTATAATTTATATTATCTTAAAATACATTAATATTAGTGTACTAGTTACAAATGATTGATTAAATTAGTCTTAATTATAATTTATAAATATCATTGTGTTATTTATGTTGTCTGAGCGGAGATCTTTAGAGAGGATGTTTTGGTACTCCTGTACCTGCTATTAATACCAATTTTTGTACCGATTCAATACAATTAACGATTTCACATAATGTATACACTATACTTATATGTATCATGTTTATAATATATGGGTATACTTGTATGCAATTTTTATAAAGGTCAACTCATCAAAATAAATATTTTTGAGGCTCGTGTTGATTAAAAAAGGCTGCGCACCACGGTCTTCAACGATCTATAATATCCATGAAAACCGAATTATACTATATCATTTCCATGTAAATCTAATTCCATAAAACTTTCGTGAATAACTTTTATACTAATCACTAATCTGTCTGAAGATTCTTTGGGAACGTAATTTGCTACAGATTTTATATGGCATTTCTTTTCAATTAAAAATTAAAAGTTAGTTTAAAATAAATTAGGTAATATAATTTTGACTTTTCCTAGTAAGAAGATAAGCTTTACCTTATTAAAATGTCCACCATTTTCAGTTACGTACTCTGGGACTCCATATATTTAACCAACCTCATGCACAGAGCACTCTGCCCGAAAGTCGAAATGAAATATGAAAAAAAAATAGAATCTCTTTGATTAATAAAAAAGCGATTTTATTGTTTTTTTAAATTATCAAATAATAAAATTACATTATTATAATTATTATAAACACACATTACTTAAAAGTTAAAATAAAATTTTATTTTTTTTATGTTAAAATTCGTATACCTATTTCAGAAAATTATTCCTATCCAATGCGTTAATGAAGTAATTATATTTAACTTATATAATATCATGTTAATAACTTACTCAATATTCCTATTATTTTGTTTTGTTTACTACTAATCGAAACTTTGTATCTACCGATGGATAAGAATAAAAAATATATATCTAAACAATTTAAGCTGTGACTAAATATTGTGGTAATACATTTTCTCAAACTTATTGCGTCGTGGGCCGAGTACATGCAATAACAGCTAGACGCATTTGTAGGTATTTCTTGTACAGCACGAGCATTCCTCGCGAACATTACCAGTGCCGTGTCCATTTCCCCCAGGTCATTAAAATGGAAACCGTGTACACGGAGCACGTTAATGGAACACCGGGGAAACTGACCGGAAAAGGTACGCGGAAAAGAAAAAAAAACATATGTAGGTAGGTAGGTATACTGTACATTATATATTATATGGCCGTACATTTTTACATACCACTTTGTAACGGTCAAAAGTCAAAACCGTTTCGTCATTAGTTATCGATTTTGTGTACAACGTGTAATTTATCATTTTAAAAGATATTCCGTGATGTTCTTATACACGTAACCGCATGTGTATGTGTTGTATGTATATTATTACAATGTATTACAGCCCATCGACGATCAAAAGGCGCATATAATAAAGATAAAACGTAAAATTATTTCTCATCACTGTTTAGTTTATTATTGTTATTACCATCATCATCATCATCGTCATCATCGTCATCATCGTCATCATCATCAACACCATAATCATAATCATCGTCGTCGTCGTGACGATTTCGTATTAATAGGCGTATATTCGCTTGGGCAGCTAACACGTCGCGCCGAACCGATAACGATGGTATCAACGAAATAGAGTTAAAACATTAAAATCCTCTTATCCATGACAACCGACAATGGCCCGCAATCGCTAAATCAGTTTAATAAAATTTAGTGACGTCCAAAATACCCTAGATGTTCTCCCTCGTAAGTGGTACTTTTGTTCTGCCGTCTTATATAAGCCATTGTCGACGTTAAAATGGCCGACCATTGAATTTCGAAACGCGCGGGCATGTTGAGTGCAGCGTAGGAGGATGAGGCCGCAATCCGATTTCATCATGCGTTTAATATTCATGATTACGAGTTACGTTTTGTATTTTCGTATTTTATCGCAAAACCGATTTGTCATGTTATCATCGGAAAAAAAACATAATATTATAAAAAATGAATAATAAAACCAATAATAACAATTCCGCGTACCCAACGATACAATGACAAGCGAATAATAAGCGAACGAAAAAAAGAAACTGTCGTTTACGCGTTGACTTGCGTATATATATATAAATTGAAATTGTAGGCAATCAAACTGCTATATAATAATGCGCCGTACCTATAATTGTATTACAATATTTAAAGTTCACCAAGCGAACTCAAATATTTTTAGTTGGCCTGTGTTATTACTGGCGATTGTTTAATGCCGATTATTCGAAATCGTTTAATTTATATTCGAAAAACCTTATGGCATCCCCCGTCCGCATAATATTATCCATTGCCACTAACGTCGTAATTTTGCAATGCAAAGCGCACATCGGTATGGAAAATTATTCAGAATAGTTTCCAAATTGGCATATATACATTTTACCCGATTGACCTATTTATGAGGCGACTAATAAGTCGTAAACCTAATATTTATGGTTCAGCGGTGCCTTATTGATACGGCAGGCCTACAACAATGATGTGCATGATAATACACCGTAAATGAGTGTCAAGTATATTATACTTAAAGTTATATTTATTTATTATAGATGTGTCGTAATATTGTAAAGTTAAATGTGTGCATTCAGAACGTTGTTATTGATGAATGACACACATTTTCCAATCAACTACATTATACTATACAATTATGCAAGGCGATTCTTTTAAAATATGTAATAACACTCAATGTTGATCAATGGAGTGGAGTAGTGAATTGCCACTTGGTGTGGCACTTTCCTCTAGTGCCACTCCATTCCTCTCGTATAAAATGTAAATATTTATAGGAACCTAAGTTAAAACTAATAAAGTAATAAATAATCTACTCGTTTGATTGATTAAATTAAATTTTAGGTTCAGAGAGGAACTATGAATGTACCTATTATTTGGTCTTACACTCTTACAATGATGTATTTTTGTATATTATATTGAAATTCTCCGAAAATTATTCTGCTTCGGAATATGAAATACAAATATAGCCATGCAGTTATTTAAAAAACTTAAAGAATTAAAACCTATATAGGTGAAAATATAGTCAAATAATACTAAAATACTATACTATTAAAATTATAAATAAAAAATGTCCAATAACGTTAATATTTTTCGAAAAAATACCCACATTTAAACAAATTATTCTTATATTATTGTAATTGTTGAACTTTTGTGTATTATGAATAAATGTTATATATTATTAACAAAATCACAATACAATGACGGACTTGTACAACAAACTATTTAATGTTATTTTTACAGTAGGACAAAAAAATAAATATTGCGAAAACAAAATATATTATAGTGTCGAGACAATTGAAATGCACGGTTGTGCGACATCAAAGGACATATTGATTTTTAAATTTATGGCAGAGCCATGAATAATGCAATGGTCCTTTGAAACGTCTGTATAATTTATAATCATTTTATTTGAGGGGTTGACGATGTATTTCTTACTATTGTCACCAAAATCGTGAACAACAACAAAAACGATAAATGTAAAATGGATTAACTCATCGTAACAACGATGGATTCGTGAAGTCATTCTACAGCTGCAAATGGAATAAAGAAATCAGAGTTATTTTTGGAATATCATTATATCAATAATTCAAATTCCAACTTTATCGATTCATTTTTGAAATAATATGTAAAAACTTTACACTCTAAAACGAAAAAAAAAAATGAATTTTGAGGTTTCACCCGTTATCAGACCAAATCAACCCAGACCAAATGTAGGTAGATGGTGTTTTTAAATGCTCGAAACTACGACAGCTCGAAATTATGTTCAAAGAATGGTTTATTTTTCCACTGCCATATTCGTTGAACTGGTAAATCACCATTAGTGTTATATTATAATTAAAGAAAATAAAATCGGTAATATTATTATAAGACAACTTTTGAATCATCTGGGAAGTTTTTTTCCTCTACCGTGTAACTTATTTTGATTTGAATAAGTTTGAATATTTTTTTTAATGGCTAATGGAAGACGAGTATTTCTAAGGCGAACAACTTCAGTGTACGTTGCTTAACTTCGTGGACCATGGTAGAGACAGAACATTTCTCTCTTTCTTTTTTTTGCTCTTATACTTTTCGTTTGATTAATAAACGTGTCTGAGAAAATAAATTAGCAGTGGGTTAAAAGGCGTCGTCGTGGATAAAAGAAAAAAATAATAAGAATTAAAGGCAACATAAAACTGGAGCATAGTACTTTTCCTTCAGACTATTGTATTTAAGCTTAATGTCATAATTAATGTTTTTTTTTCAACTCATACATTTGTAGTCGGTCATGTTCTATTGTCGAACACTTGAAAGCGCGTAGAAAATAAACAATTAATTTTTTTAAAATTCAATGTGAAAAGCCTTTGTGCTTAGCTTCGAACATATAAAAACCTATGTTTGGAATTAAATATCCATAAATAAATAATACTGGAAGTCTACCCAAACATAACATTGGTGACTTATTATTCAAAAGTAATTATTTAGCTTTTGATCAATTAAATACAATTTACTAACGTTTTTATACTTATTAGTTGAAGCATTTACTATAAAATAGGTATTGACAAGTGTGTGTCACACAGATTCAGATATATTTTTAAAAATATAAGATGTAATATTTTGAATTTTGAACACAATAAAAATAATAGTTTTTCTTAAAAATATGTTATGAAAAAATCATTATATAACCCACATACATAATATACAATATAATATAATATCTACAATTGTATTATAATTTATTTCACAAAAATAGTTTATAATCCAGATACAAATATTACGTATAAAACAACAATTAGATATGGAATTTAATACTGTAGCTTTATAATATCAATTTTTAATTGACTCATACATAATGCACATTTATTTAAACTATATTGTTAAATATTATCTATCTCTGATACGGTATTTCGGTGACAGATAAAAAAACCTGGCTGCTCTCCTAGTATAAGTATTGCATTAAACATGGCAAGACAATGAGGATTTTACGTAAGCAGGTATATTAAATATAAGCAAGAAGGTAGTATACATATATTATTATCCTTTAACCGATGACCCGGTTGTAATTTATGCATGGATAGTTTATTCTGAAGTAATTGTTGTACTTCCTTTTTTTTTTTAGATTTTAAGCTGAACTAAGGCTACATTGGTTTGTTTTTAAACAAAAAATATTAACATTGCGTCCATCGCCACGTTTTTGAGCAGACAAAATGCCACAATCTTAAACATTTACCAAAAATAGTTAACTGTACTTTATGGTGGTTTAAGGTTTACAATTAGATCTAGTTGGTATTTTTTGGCATAGAGAGTTATCCGTATATTTGTTGTTAGATTGACATTGTTTATGAAAAATTACAATCTATACATATTAAATATACTTACTTCACTTAGTAGATGAGAAATTATAATTATCAAATATTTTTAAAGTGGACCTACAAAATATTTGTCTACATTTTGCTTGGTACGGTAAATAATTAAATATGGTAAGCTCTTATGATTAATGCATAACAAAAATACACATGCACGTCATGCATTAAAATATAAAACATGCATGTAATATTTATTATATTATATTGTATTATTATTCTTCTAATTATATTTTAAAAACCATTATCAAACAAATAATTTTAATCGAGAAATATCTATTAACTATATGTGGTATTTGTTCTTGGTAAGAATATAATTTATAGATAGGACATTTGAAACTATTGTAAAGTGAATAAAAAATGAATACTGTTTTAAAATATCACGAAGTACGTAAACAATTGAAACTATTCCAAGTTTCTATGTAATTCCAGAACCTTTTATTACTATATATTTCAAATCACATTAATGTTTGATAATATAATATATTATTATAAAATATATCATTCAGGGGTGCACAAACTAAGATAGTAACTATCTTAATCCACGGTGGACAATGATTTCAATATATTGTAATTGAACATTAACAAAAAATGGTTGGCCCCCACTCTAGATCTTTGCTTTGGATCCGTGCTTTCTATGAACCGTATTAGTGTATGCTATAACTTCCTTAATATTTTATGTATATTGTAATGTATTACATCTCAATTATATTAAATATAAAAGAAACCGAATTAATTATGTTATTAATCATATGAGAATTCAATTTAATTTAATTTGCGATAGTAAATCTGTGAGCATTATTTCAAAATTTAAATTGTATTAATTGTGACATACCACTTGAGTTCTGTCAATAGTAATATATTATTAATATATTATACTAAGCACATGAAAACAGTTCTTATAGGAAAATTAAATTATTTTTGACTGAGGTTAAACTTTAACCAAATTTTATTAAAATGTAAATTAATTTAAAATTAATATCCATATTAAGTTTATGAAATCTATATAATTTTGTGTTCAAATTGTAATTATTTAATCAAAGGAAATGTTTGCTACGCTGCTATAAACTCACTCAGAGCATTATTTAATTGTATTGGTGAACACATCACACGTTAAACATATTATAGACAACTCTTTAATTCTACGAAATCAACAAAACACACGTTTTACATATTAATGTCGCACAATTGCACGTGTTTAGTGAACACAAATTCAAAATTATTATTCTGCGTCGTATATTTATCCTGACACAAAATTTGAGCTTTTTGTTGTTCTATTGAACTTAAGATAAAGTATACATATTGTAACTTTCAAGGAATTAAAAAAGCTCCATCATAGATTTTGATGTAATCAAGCTATGTTAAAAACGTCTAGCTTAGAACTATGAAAAAAATATCGATTTAATTCAACTAAAAAATGGAACAATCTTTTTACGGTTTCATATAATAAATTTGATACCTAGTTATTATTTTGAGAATATTAAAAGAGTTGTTAAAAAATAATATAAAAAACACCTTCTATGTCTGCTTATATTTAGTCATACGGTAACACATACTAGTATATATGTTACTGTAATAAATTGTACACTTATATTAGGTAGCTAAATATATAAGCCCTTGTTATACCTTACAATTAATCATAGTTATCTTGATTTTAATATTTCTATTGAAGATTATATTAGGTTATTGAAACCAAAACTACTTATAATACTTACATTATTTCAACAATATATCATTTTTATTTTGTAATTGTTGTATATTTATCATATAAATTCAATATGCATGGTGGTTTGTAAATGTAATTTACGTTATCTCTACCAAAATAAATATACAATAGAATCGTATATATTATTTATGACTTTATAATTTCAATATTTTTTAGACAAATTGTTATTTACTTAGTAGTAGATGGTAGATACTTATACGATTATATTCTATATAGTATATATAATGTTTTTAAAAACTTCATTTTTTATTAACGACAATATAGGATAAGATTTCCCAAAGATACGGGGTTTTTTTTAACATTTTAAGCTAATATTTTTAATGTGTCTTATATTTATGATTATTATATTTGCTTGTTTGTATCAGGTAATTGTTTCAAGTAATTTGTTAAAAATGTATTTTAGCGTAAGTACTCTTAAACAGCCGAGTTCTCATTTAAATATGCTTTTAACGAATTAGAGTAGTTCATTTATTAAATACCTATTTTTTACTTACAAAATGTATAAAAAAAATTAAAATCAGTTTAATCGAGTAGTTATCAATGTTAATTAAAATTATTAACATTATGTAGTAGTTTGTATTTTGCTTTTAAAAAGTTGTTTTCATTAATTTGCAAGTCAGTAAATTTTAGTTTATTTTCTAAATTGACTTAAATCTACAAGACTTTGTTCTGTTGCCTTCATCTTTTGTTTTAAATACTAATTTTATGAATATAACGCCCGCTATGTATCGATTAGAATGTTTCAATAATGTATTGAATGTACAAATTTTTACATTAAAAATGTAATGAACACGTAAACTCATTTATTTCAGTTCATCAGTTGTAAATTGCAATGCATTACAGATATAAATCAAATCAGACTTTAAAAATCAAAACATATCTCTCAGTACGAGGTATTTGCATATAAAGTTATATTTAGTCAAACACTCAATCGCAACAAAATGTTTGTTTAATTATTAATATAATTTTAATAACTACTATAGTTCATATTCGAATTATTTGTACTTCGTGGAATATATCTTAATAAACTATGTAAAGTAAAATATGTATACAGTATTGCAATAGAGTTTAATATTTATTAACTCATCAAGACATAATATAAACATTTAATTTTATTATGCAATCATTTTTGATATCTGTACTTAATAACAACTGCTTCAATCAGTGCTGTGTTTTGCGTTGTTATAATTTTCGTGACATATATTTCGTTTTTGTAAATGAAATTTTATTATGCTCGTAAATCGTAACACCAATTAAATAGATAATATTTTGCTGTTATCGAATACTGAGCCGATCGATATTTTAATAACACATATTCACTTAAGATTTACGATCGCCATAAACACCATTTGCCGAGATTTCTGAAGCACGCAGTATATATAATAATATTATATATGTGTATTTATACGCGTCGAAACTTATTAGTGGTTTTTGTATTATTTATAGGCCGTAAAACTGGCGGTAATAGTGTAATACAAAAGTTCGGCGGGGGTCAATGATATCGTTATATTTCTCTGATATATACCTACCTGCGGCCAGCCTTCTAGCGCCCACCCTTTCGTTATTCGAGAGGCAGTGGTGAAATAGCTGTGTGTGTATATGGAATAACGGTATATACAGCTGCGTGAGTTGCAGTGAGGGTGGTGGCAAAATAGTGCTGGTCGGAGGTGTGCGAAGGGCTATCCTATCCGTCCCCAGATCGACGAAAAACACGATTTACCGTGAGAGTAAAGAAAAAAAAACCCCAAGTGTCGAATATATTCGACCGATATTATATTATATATTTACGGTTGTGTAGATATATATAATATTATATAGGTATATATAAATATACATAAAAGTATATACGGACGTATATAAAATATAATATGAGCAAGGTTAAAGGGTTTGAAAAGGAGGGTGACGTATTATATATATGTATATATTCGCACACATGCGATGGGTATACCCAATACGTGAGAGATCCATTTTATAATAGCGTTATTTTTATTGGACAGAGTTTATAGCCATGTGTAAATAAATATATATATAGCTATGAGAGTACTGGGTGCGGTATAGGTACGTGTTTGGTACATGTACATATGTGGAGGAGCGGAGAAATGTTCGAGAGAAGGGTCCGATGAAAGAATCCACATCTTTTAGACGCAGATAATATATATACATTGGGATCATTCAAATTGTAGGAAGTATTGTGCGACGTTGTGTACAGAAAATTAAAAAATGTCTGTGCGCCTCATTCGAGTTTATAATATATAATATTACAATAACCCAATTAATATTTAATATCATATACATTATATTGTGCGAGGTCGTATAGCTGAGAATTTTCGTTGCTTAAAAACCCGAAGGCCAGGTCCCTGCGACTTGTCGGCGAAACACCTCTATGGCGGACGAGAGTGTTAAACTCATTAACCACGACGTACAATATTAGTGACCAAAATATAATTTACAGCGTCCGATATAAAGCATATGTGAACAATCGTTGTTCGTGGTCCCAGACAGTATCATCATTCATCATATATTATGTATACGTACTTCGTCCCACAAAAGAGAATGTACCAGCTCTGCGCACTTTTTTCTCCTTCCATCGGCCATTATACCTATGTCGTTATGTAGGAGATGACACAAGACGGAAACCGATCGCCACTTGATGTACCTATTCCCTCTTGGAACGGAGCATAGAATCGAGATCAGGTGGATATTTTTAATTTTGAAGATGTATGTAAATAATATTATGTCAGCCGTGGTCTATTGTTGTTGATTGAAATGTCACATCGGTTATATTATAATAATATTCATCAACGAAGTGATTTTTATTTTTTTTTTTGTGTCGGAGTAAATACTTTATATACTTAAGATTAGTCATAATATGGTGGTTATAAAACGTAGTGGTGCTTATTTCATGTAACCTAATACTATTGCAGAAGAGTAGAAATACTTTTTTTTACGGATAAAAAAAAACAATAACTGTAGACTAAGAAAAATTTAAAAAAATTACTCTAATTAAAAACCTCTCAGATTTGTGAAAAAAATTGAAATAAGTCTTGTCTTAAACGACGATTTACAAACGATTTTTAGTTTAGATTCTATAATGTTTGGCAAAAGGTCATAATTTTTGAAAGTCTAGAAAGGATTTATTTTAAGGAATAAAGATTAGGTTTGAACTTTACCACCAGAATTTTACCACCACCACTCCAGTGGGTGTGGACCTTAACTAATAGGTGAACTCTTCTATTTTTAAACATTTTGAACGGCCGTATTTTTCGATTACCATGGTCCATGGGTTATAAATTGTAATGTCACAGATCTAAGAATCTAAAAATGAAATGGACTGCAATATTGATTTTAACAACTTCGGGTTTTCGATTCTTATCTAGACAATACAATACGATACGAGTTCAGTGCAGGGAGGGCCTTCAAATACTGTTATCGATACCTTAATAACGAACATTCGATATTTCACTGTGGGCATCTGCTAACCTCTTTTATCGTGTCAATTTGTGTTTAAAAAAAAAAATCTTTTTAGAATATATTTTGAAACTCTTATATTTGCTCGTACAATAATTAATACGTTATTATATTATACTTATAAACACTTAAATATAAACATAGATATAAACTTTGTGATCCCTCTACGATTTCATTGTGACGCCTATTTTGTATATAATATTACATGTCCCAACAGCATCATAATACATAAATGTGATATACTGATATATATATTAGTATAATATCCGTATAATGTGACGTGACTAAGACACTGGTTAAATAATTTATCGCCAATACTGCCTGCTTCGTTGTCTCACCAAATAATAAATTTTGTTATGAAAATTTACTCCCAACCTCAAAAAACAAAGTCTACATGCGCTTTGCAATTTTACATGCGTACCCTAATATTAGGTATATTCCATGTGTTATTATTATTAATATTATTACACCATATATTATACTAATGTTTATTTATGTATTTTCTAACTACGATTTCATTAAATTAAAAATAATATATTTGCGAAACGAAAACAAGTATAAGTATTAGGACGCGTTATTACATATTATTTTCTTTGTTCGTTTAATATAATATGTTTTCTACGCGGGTCCAAATGGACGAGCTTTTAAAAATATTTTTATTATACACTGTGCTCTAAACTTCCGTTTCAGTTGGTTCTCCGTGGTTTTATCCGACACTCAAAAGCATATGAAAATATAAACTTTTCTTCTCACAAACCCACACTACACACACATCACACACATTACACACCCACATCATATATTATATATAAACAACTAACAAGAATAAATACTTTGTAATTTTGAAACATTGACAATGTAGTAACTGTTGACGGTTCAACACCTCGAAAACATCATGAAAATGTTTCATTCGAATTTCGTTCAAATTATATTTCATTCTCAAATGTTTGGTAAAATTGTATCGTACCCAAATTGAAGATTGTTGTACGTTTCTTTTTCCATATTATTTCATACTATTAGGATTTCGTTATTATATAATACTAAAAAGTGATTGGATTTTCAGATTTTGTTTTTACGTCTGATAACTTATAAAATAATTGTTATTATATCATTTATATTGCTGTATTACGTTTATTATATTTGAATTATAATGAAACATAAATTATCGATGGCCAATGTTTCTTCAGTATATCTGCGACTTAACTCATAAATCCTACGGAAATATTATTTCCTCGTAGGAGTGTAAATCCTTCGTACGTATACAGTATATATACGATAGGGATCTCGAAGAAGGCTTGTATTTTCTTCAACCAATTACCTTTTTTTGAACAACAATAATAACAGAAATAAAAATATATCTATACATCAAATGCAATAAAAATACACGATTGTACAAATCAATAATATATAAAGTTCTACACAATTATTATTATTTTTTTTTTTTTATTGTTACAGCATCAACATCATGGTTATTAGCTTACAAGATTATATGGTTATGTACATAAGGGGGTTTTTACAGTGGTACAATAGTGATTAAGGGGAAAAAGAGAAAATATAAAAATACATAATGAAAATAAATTATAAAAATTAATTTAAATTAAGTTGTACATTTCAATTTTTTTGACAAATGATATTATTTTTGGTATGTCTGCGTAAGGTCCTATGACATCATACAGATTGTCTGGAATTTCATATTCTTTTCTGGCTTCAGTGAAGATTTGGCAGTGGATGATGATATGATAGACTGTCATGGGAGAATTGCAAGAGCGGCATATAGGAGGTTCGGTCTTTTCCATTAGGTATCCATGGGTTACTCTAGTGTGGCCAATTCTAAGTCGATTCACAATAACATCTTCTTTTCGGTTTGAAAAATTGAGTTTTGGCCAAGGTTCAACTGAGTGTTTGATTAATTAATTAATTTAATTTATTAATTTGTTATCGGTAACTTGACGCCAATCTGAGTCCCATAATTGCATGCAGTATTTGTCGACGTTTCTGATTATATCAACTGGAGACATAAGAGAAAGTGTTAAGGAGTTGGGGTTACTTATCTACACAATTATTATATCAGAATTAAATTGTAGTGTATGCCATTTTACCAAGTATTAATACAAATCTATAACCGGATTAAAAATACGTCAATACATTGGACGTCAAGTTCAATAAAAAATAAAAATGAAAAAGGATACATTTGTACACTTTAATACAATTTATCGTATTGTTGAATTCTAAGTATTTTTCAGTTCAGGGTAATTTATACGGCTAGGATAAACATGTACTGTGTAATAAATATGTGATATTATGTGTGATGTATATAATATAAATGGAAGCCGTGGTTTTAAAAACAGTCTGGAGTGGGATACTTTCAGACGTCTCAGGTAATATACTCGTACGTTTTGGCTTTGAACGATGAGAAATAATGCAACAGTTTCTGCTAAATATATGTATTATAATTTGTAATCAAATCATTCAAAGGCTTAGAGGGGATTGCGGGAGTGTTTAATTTGAAAATGTTATTACGTTACACGTACACTGTACACAAAGGCGAAGGGCCGATATACATATTTAAGTATTAATATTTATTCATCCAATACAAAATAGTAAATAATAATATCGTTGACGTATTTAGGGAGAGGGTGAGGTGATACCATTGATCCGAGCAGAAAATATTTTAGGGATTAATGGGTGCCAGCGTTGAAACCATCGTCAGTCAATAAATAGGCGTATTTATCATATCACAATTGTATGTAAAATTCAAAATTATATTATTATTTATTTACAAAATTTAATTTAATTTTTGTTATCATATGCTTGGTAAAATCATAGAAGTACAATATAATTGATTTCTTCACAGACAATATACATTTGATGTAATCTATGAATTATGATAATATGGTTAACACTGCAGCCGACCTACTTCTGCCATTTACGTAGAAAATCGAAATTTTTCTTATGAACTTGACTTATTACTAGTTGCTAGTTATTTTGCATTTGCTACGTTTTTTTTTTTTATTGTAAATAAAAGAGATATTTCTAACCGAGATAATTATTTGAATATTATTCTTAATGATATTTTCAGTTTTCTTGTGATTTATGGTTTATAGGTAGCATTAGATAGGCGTATTCATTATTTTTGACTTTGGTTGACACAATTCCACAATTGTTTTTATACTGTAAACGAAATAGCATTTTAAATTTACTGGTATTTACTGGTAATAAAACAAAGTGGCACTAGTTGCAGAAAATTATCCACTCACAATTTTTTTAACCATTCACTTGTTACTTCTTAAGTTCCTTTATTAGACACTTATTTTACGATGAAGAAACCCAAAGATTTGACATATACGTATCAAATATTGTGGGTTTTTAAGGGTTTGCACACTTTTTGTGTCCAAATAATTTCCAATGAGACATTATATTTTAAAGTGGGAGGGGTAAATAGTTAATACGATTGGCATCATACGACGATCATCTTTACCCAGGGCGTCAGAATTCTAAATGTGTCTCTCTGAATAGTCTGAATATAAATAGGTACTTCTAGTGTCGGAGTGTAATTATTCAATATGATATAAAAACTGTAACAAACTAAGTCGTACAATGATAATAATATGATAAAGTGGTTGTAAAGTGTATATTTTTATTGACCGGGTGTTAATATTTTAAACTTTATGTTTTATTTTTGTTATTTTAGTGGCCATTAAATATAATTTTGTAATAGTACTGTATATAAATTAATTTCTATGTTTAAATAATGAATATATGTATAAATACTCAATTTATACTAAGTATTATTGGGGTTCTGTAAATGTGACAAATGATAATCATTGAAGTATTATTATTGGTGTTGGTAATTAATTATACGGGTACCAAGTAGGTTTACAATCAGTTTTTTTCAGTTAATAAAGAAAACTCAGATAAAAATATATACAGAATGAAAATGTTCTATGTTGTTCGAAAGAGTCATCCACAAACTGTAATGTAATTATTTTGTTACAAAATAGATGCAACATTGAAAATAAAGTTTTTATATAAAACTAAATTAAATTGTAATGATATTGTTTTATTTTTTGTCTACGACTACTAATCAGTTTAAACTTAAATTATGGTACACAATACGATGTTTAGCCCGTTTAGAGTAGTATGAAAGGAAAACAGCTAAATGAAAAAAACTGAATCAAAAATAAGGATACAAAAAACAGCGAAAATATAAAAAGTTGAATAAAAGGTTGAAATGCAAAGATATATTTTTTGGAATAATTATTACAAATATATAGTCATAAAAAGTCAGTTTTGTTCAAAAAAAAAACATAATATAATTGCATATTCTTAGTTGACTAAAAATCGATCGTTTATATGTAATTTAGTATCAGTGTTTCGATAGCACGGGTGTCTTCGTCTTTAGCGCGTAAGTCGCGCTTTTTCGACCTAAAATCATTTGAAACAAACGCTTATCGTTGATATTGCACACATTACTTCGCGATAACCTATAAAATATGTGTATAGTGTATGTAAGCGAAGGGTGAAATAAATTCACTCAAACGGATTTCGAGTACGTTTGAATGCGAATAACTTCAACGGCGGCAAACGTGTCGACGTCTGAAGTCGTTTAATTGGTGCCCGCACACGCACACACACACACACACACACACACACACACACTACTGCACCTAAATATATTGTATACCATTGCATCGGTATTTATTGCCCTCGCCCAAGTCGTGTTAGTAAGCGATTTTCTCCGCCATCGGCACATATACACACTGTATAATATATACACGTACGTTGTATATACATGGCAGTGCGTTTACTCGTTAACTCTAGGGTTGACAACCCGTTTGTGGACAGCAATAAAAGTGAAATCAAATGTTGAAAAGGGAGCGCCGCATATTTTCGAGGACGCGACTACGTAACACGTATATGTATAATTTTATTATCGCGTGGAAAACGCCCGCGATTAGCATACTTCCGGGTCGGGACGAGGGTCTGCGGAACACCGAACCGTACGAATCGACGACGACGGCGGCGTGTGGACATATTATTATATTATATTTTGTGGGTACAATAATATAGTAATATGTTGAATACTACGAGTGTGCAATATCATGTACGTGCAGCAGGTATGCGGATAATCGAACCGACGACGACGACGACGGTTAAAGACCCGGGATATCCGGTCATATTGGAATAGACGGGGTCGAATTCAGAACGATATTGTTTCGTATTATTATTATTATTATTTTTCGCTTTTCTCTCTTAAAAACGATTTGTTTACTGCCCCCGCGCACCCCGCAATCGTTCAACTCGGCGAGCGTAATAGTGTGTAGTGACTGCAGTGCGGACGAAAACGTTGGCCACTGCGATTCTTTTTCTCACAGACTTGCGTTCTCGAGAGATAATTTTCTCTGCGTTCGATTTATTTCGATTTTATAAATGTAGAGCGCGTCCCGATTATTATATTTATGGCATTTTGTTCAGAAAACCACGTTATTACGCTAACACGATGTATTAAGGGACGTCTACCCGCATGCTTATTGTCATGTTGTTTTGTCTCAGTCTTACAAACATATAACATAGCACATTGTACGTTCTGAATAATTAATTTAGCTCCCTTATGTTAAATCTTAGAGTGAATTGACCCATAATCAAATTTAGAAGTAAGAATATTATTATCTAGTTGATAACATAGGTTTTATATTTCAATTTTAAAGCGAGTTATGAGCATTTTAAAGTAATATAATATTGTGTGTAGGTACATCTTAAAATACGCATAACCATAGCTTTAAAATTGAAGTATAAAAAAACCTTTG
Source organism: Myzus persicae (assembly GCF_001856785.1). Taxonomy (NCBI): domain Eukaryota; kingdom Metazoa; phylum Arthropoda; class Insecta; order Hemiptera; family Aphididae; genus Myzus; species Myzus persicae. Next base: position 209,178 of record NW_019103739.1, read on the forward strand.
CCATCGACTAGATAATATTCTTACTACTAAATTTGATTGTTGGTCAATTCACTCTAAGATTAAATATAACGGAGTTATTTAATTTTTCAGAACGTACAATGTGCTACGTTATATGTTTGTAAGACTGAGACAAAGCATGTGGGTATGGCGTCCTCTTAAGTCAGTGCAAATGTGTTCGAAGGTTAGCTACTAATGTAATTTAAATGTGATTTAATTCTAAATTTAAAATTATATTTTAATTTTTTTGCAAATTAAAATAAATTATATATATAATACACTTTAATTGGGGAAATTACACGACGTACCTATTTATGTAGCCACACCCGACCAAATTGTTGCGGAAACGTTGCAGACGAACTCTATAAATATGAAAATAAATCTATATAAACGTAATACGAACTCTTGAAAATTGATTTCCGAACGTCTAAAATGCGATTATTATTACTATTGAAATTATAGTGTAACATAAAATCGAGAGAAAAAATAATGCTACAATAATTTCCGTATTCTGAAATATGTCGATTTTTTCCATCTTGTTTAATGAGCAACGTCCGACGTAGTAGTATTTATTGATCTGGTTGTATATAAGTTGTTTCATTGAGATATTAAAATATATAATACCCTGCAATGTTATAATATATAGGAGTAACAATTGCTCTATATACATTTAAATACAGTAATTGTTATTTGTAGTGGAAAAAAATATGCAAATAACGATAAAATAATAAAGATACCCGTTTCTATATATACAAACCGTGGTTTTAAATATTTACATTTTTTTAGCTTGCGCATTCACAACGGTACTCTTTTCAAACTTAAACCACTATTTTCAGAAATAACTAGAATTGGGTAGTTGTAGAAACTACTTTAATATTTTACAAACTCTTTTGGTTTCAAATCATTGAATTTGGATAGTGGATAGTGGATAGTGGATAGTGTACCTTTAATATTTTCAAATGGCTATAGCTTATGATAATAACTTATGATGCATTACGTTTTCAAGCTTTATGAAGAGCGAAATTCTTGTCATGCATACAAGATGCTTTTATAAATATTTGGTGAAAATTTCAACTATCTACGGTTGAATTATACAGGTTTTATGAAATAATTATGCAGTTAATTCTTAATTTTTTTTTTTTTGTTTTTCTCTATAACTTTGAAAAATACTGATAATTTTTACAATTAATGCCATCTCCTCCAAGTCTACTAACTAGACCCGATTTGCTAGCTGAAATCATCACCAAAGTTTAAAATCTAAGCTCAGTTTCAATTACAATTTATGTACACAAACAAGAAAAAAAACATTCATCATTGTAAATTAATATTGAAATTAATATTTGCAAATCGCTAATAATGGCTTTGCTCAGAATCTAAAAATTAAAACTTAAAACATTTATAATAAAAGAATAGTTTGACAACAGAAATTGAACATTAATTATTGTTTCTACACAATGCTGTACCTATATTGCCTATACATTACGCCGTTATCGTCTAATAATAATTGGTTTTTGAACATACGGATTGGAAGTAAATACTAACTAATGAGTAATGATAAATGTGATATAGCTCATACTAGTATGTCAAACTGAAAGGAATATAAGTATTACGATGTGGGTTCACAAAAAACATGACTCATCTAAAAATATGACTTCTTCTGAGGGAATAACAAACTGGTACGACTAGTCGATTGATGGCAGCCATATTCTCTACAAAAAGAGAGTGTATACGATGAAATGAGTACTATGGTCTACGTTTGGCACTGACAGCGATGACACGTTATACTTGAAAATCACATTTGCCAAATACCTAACCTAATAAAGTATATTAAAGAATATGTATCTGATGGACTGGGTTTTTATTTCATTTGAAAATATATAGTATAAAATACATAAACCTACAGTAAATTTAAAATAAATTCATATTAATATATTACAGTTATACAGTATGTTATGTCATACAATTATATACATTTTAGAAACAAATAATTCAATTCATCTCAATTTTGTACATTTTCATTACATAAAAAATATAACGACAACGTCTGTGGTTTTATTACATTTCTGATTTAAGTTTACAACATTGATGCTAGAACCGTTATTTTAATTAAAACCATTAATTAATTTACTAAACTTTGGAGATCATGGTTAGTAAAGAAATTAATTAAAATCTGTGAACTTACAACTAAAATTATTTCTAAAAAAACCAACATAGGAATACTACCCAACAATATTCCTATAAAATATAAATTGCCATTTGATTTACACATGGTTACTTAAGAGCAATAAAAAAATTAGAATTTGTATAAAAAATTAGATTGTAGAATTTATAATATGGGGAAACACGTTCTCTCAATATATTAAAATGTCCTTTATTCTTTCTATAGCGGTTAAAATCCCACGTACGGTAACATAATGAGATATGTTTGGTATATTTCAAAACTTGTTTGGATGTATTATGTATTTTTTAGTAGGTATTTTTTTGAGTTGAAAAAGTGATCCATAACATAGACTCTAGAGACTTGAAATGTCCAAAAATTATTTATTCTAGTACTTGGAGATTTAATATTATTTTTGACAAATTGTTCACCATTTATAGACTTAAGTAAGTAATTTTGAAAGTAATTTTTTATTTAATTATTAAATTGGCAATTTAAATATAGAATACCTAAATTGTAATGCACGTCGGTACTTTGTCATAATTATCTTATGTATAGAACTGAGTATTAAACTTTTTTCGATGCGCTTAATTTTATTGTATTGATTAATACTACAATGATATAGAATAACTGCTAAATAATCTATCAAAATTATAATGTAATACTTCATAGTGTGGATATAGAGCGTAAATTAATATTAGGTCAAAAGTATTTTGTAATGAATAATCAGAAATTGTTGTTTAAAATACTTGATTTTTTTACTATACATATAGTACCTATATATGAATTTTATAATTTTAGAAAAGTATTTACAACAAATATATATTTGTTTCATTGAAAAAACAGATCATTTAGTGCTTTGAGTAGAATTCAATGTCAAGAATATAAATCACGATCAAAAATGTTTTGCTAAATGTTAAAAGAGATAACATAAAACTGTTAAAGTTTTTTTTTGTTTTTTTTTTTTTGAGGGGAGGGGGGGGGTGAGGAGGTTATAGAAAGCGTATTGATATCAATCAAAATGTACTAGATCTAATGATATTTTGTCATGAGGTTAATATATTATAACTATAAATATATTTCAATGGAGACATATACTTATACAAAAAATAAAAGACTTAAAAACATATTTTTTTACTATTGTAAGCTTGAGATACAAATAAATGTAACAAACATTTGTGTTTTGAATCTAAATTTAATGTTGTTTTAAAAAGAAAAAATGTAAACAAATTAAGACATCTCCGAAAAACAATTTACTTTATTTAGTTTAAGGAAATAAATACTAGAAGTTCTATAAAAAAAAAAAAATTGAGTTGAAATATATTAATTAGTGAGTGTTCACGGAATTATCTGTAAAAAAAATATGTACCATTATACTAATATATATATATAATAAACATCGATATACTACTTAAACAATTAAAGTGTCTACATTCATTGCATATTTTTCTTAAGAAATATTGTTTTGCAATGATATTAAATTATGTAAAAAAGTATACACTTTTTGAAATGATAAATGTAGACACTTGTATGGACCAAGGTGGTGGTATATATATATATATTATACCTATGACGTATTTATTATTTTGTATATATTTTGTAATAATATATATTTCCAAATAACATAATGTAAAATACTTATGGAATTTAATAAGGACAACAATTTGTTTTAATTAATTGAAAATATCTAGATTCCGTTTGAATTCAAAATAAATACAATTTTTAATCATATAAACTAGGTTAGTCATTGTATTAAGTATTTATATTATGTAATATTACGTATACTTTTAGGTTTTATACGTAAGTATAATTAATTTAGCTTATAAATTATGTAAATCAAAAGTATGATATTAATTATCAATACTTTATTTTTTAAACAACATATTTATATTGCCTCATTTTGGAGATTTGTACTTGTAAATAAATTTCATAGGTAAAATGTACACGGTTGATTTTTTTTTATTATAAGCTTTCATAAGACTCAGATTGGTAACAAATGTTATTTCAGATGAACATAGAATTATTATTAATTACTTGGAAATATTATGCTGTTTATTTGTAATCACTTAACTTAATATATATATAAATAAAATAATCAATTTTTTTAAAATTTATTTTGTATCTCATATTTGAAAAATATAATATATTATACAAAGTATACCAAGGCAAGTACATTTGTGTACTAAGAAGTGGGAATTATGAAAATGCCATAAGCACACCAATGACTATAATGGAGCACTTACACTTTCAACTTAAATACCTTTAATGCTATATATAGTACTACATATTAGTTCAATGTTCATACATAATAATTAAAGTGACACATATTCGTATAAAAATGTAAATAAATAATGGTGGGTAGTAACAATATTATTAAAATACTATGATATTCAAAATGAAAAATCTGTTCAGTTTCATGTTAATCAACAATATTGGTACTTATCTAGTTGTACCATATTTTATTTTTAATAAAATATAATTTATAAATCAACTATTTATTAAAAATGTTTTTCTTTCACTGCTAAGCATAATATTCATAATATTATCGTTCGAATTCAATAACATTACCCATAAAATGTTTTCATTACAATAATTATTATATCGTAAGTATAAATAGTGCAATATTATATTTTTATATTTTCTTAGAGAGTTTATTTACGATCAATATCTGTACAATTATATAACTTAAATAATAAATAAACAACGCTTGTATATTTTTATCGAATCATACATTTAAACTGTAAATGTATTAGCTGTTCGTGTTGATTTATTATAAATGAAAAGAGAATGCTTAAAACACGCTCCCTGCAGGCGTGCCATTAATATTGAATCTAGGAGTTTCGTACAATATTTAAGCTAAGGGAAAAAGTAATTTGATAAAAATTTATAAAAATGTACGTCGGTTTCTGATTAGGTACACCTATATAAAATGATATTATACCAAGGAAACCAATTAAAGATAGATTTTTGGAAATTTGTTACGACAATATCGAGTTCAGCGAATTTTTATTTAGACGGAATAAATCGATAAACAGAAACAATAACGGTTAGTTTTCCACGATATTTATTTATTTTTTTTTTTATCTCGTTAACGATAAGGGTTCGTATTTCGGCTATCCAATAACTCTAAACTAACACACGCCACACAATGGACCGATCCTCGCCTTGTACTCGAGCAGTCGCTGTTTTCAAACTAGTTCAATTATTGTACAGTTTTATGTGGAACGACAGTGTTGTGCCCCTACGACGCTTTGCCAGAATACTCGTAGCTTTTATTGTATTTTTTTTTTTCATTCTGTCACCCGAGAAGGTATAAAATCCTTGTCGTTGCGAAAATAAGTCCGGGTGAAAGTTCAAGATGACCGACACGTGCCGAATCTGACCCAAAGGTCTTTCGTCTAGCCCTGCAATATATAAACATTATCAGTGAGGGGCTGCAGTATTATGATACTGAGTGTATACCTAAGTTGACTTATATAATATGCATAATGCATTTAGTTCTCATCTGTTTAATATGATAAGTTGCACACTTGATCATGGTATTTTTTAAAGGTTTTTTTGTTTATGAGCGCATAGCTCCAATCAATGCACAGATCAATGTACTTAGGTATTTAAAAATGTTTTCTTCAAATTTATAAATCATACAATCTGTACATAAAATCCAAGGCGGAATATATTATTATTAAAATATTATCCATTGGTAGAACCCTCTAGATTCAATAGGTTATTTAATTAATTTAAGCTGTTATTATCTCGACCCTATTGTCTTCTGAGAAGTCGTAGATACTGGATAGTGTTTGGGAAGCATAAGTGAGGATAGATGGAGAACAAGAGGATACTAGTGGTCGGTCTTGTAGTTCGGCGAGAAATTTTCTACAATAATTTTTGACTAGTTACTCATCAGTTTGTATAATCAAATTGTTGTGTATCCACTGTAGCTATAGTTGTTTGCGACGTACCAAGAGGTGGAGGCTATTAGATTGAAAGTCGATTGTTTGTTGCAAGCCTGAGATGATTTTGCACTTACAAAGTTACAAAGATAATGCGTTCCGTAAGCCCAAATGTGTCGTAATAGGGATTTATATAATATTGAATTTGTATGCAACGAAAGTTTATACAAGGCACACTGATATGAGTACTGGAGGGTATTAAGTCCTTTACGGTTGGCTTTTAGGCATTGGTCACAAGTCAGTCGTTTGTAGAAAATAACGCTTCAATATTTCACCTGTGATGTAGTATGAATATTTACATATTGACGTTGAAGTGTTGGGAAGTATTTTTTTTCTGAAGTGTGAATAAACTTTTCAGGGTTTATTTCTATTCGCCATCTGATTTTCTAGGTATTTATTATTGAGGTAGTTTTGAAGTACAGATGAAGCTATAATGGGGTCAATTGTCAGAAGCCATATAATGGTTAGTGGTTGTATGAGTAAGCAACTTAAGTTGTATTTGGTGTTCTGAGAATGTCCTACGTATAATGTGTAACCGTTGACCAAATCGGAGAAAATTACTCGGTAGACTACTACAGATAGCGAGAAATAATAGAGGAAATCGGTGAGTCGCTTTATCTGACTGCAAATATGTCTCTGTACAATATAATATTTAAACGCACAATAAATATACAAGTCATGAGAACAAACATATGATTGTAAATATACTTATATTATGTCGATTTAAGAGCTAACTTGACTCCTGAGCACAAGTAACAATTCTATACCATATAATATCGTGTTTCATGATGTTAACCGGTAAATTTAATATCATATTTGGTCAGTTAACTGAACAACTAAAATGTTGATTATTAACAGCGTGTATGCTAATGATTATATACCCACGAATAAAAATTTTGGTAAATATCCTCATACTTAGGTGTGTGTGTGTGAGTGTATGTGCGTTTGTGTGTATAACTGTATACTCACTTACTCATTTTAATTGAGATGGTTAGTCGATGTCATTAATAATACTAATACTCATATTTTCGACGAAGTTGCCAAGGATTAATGATTCGATTGGTCCGACTGGAATAATATAATTTATTTAGTTTTACTAAATAAAAACAATTAATTATTCTTAAATCATTATTTTTTTTTTTTTTTCAAATCTGCATGTTAAAATGGTACACCTCACGTACATATATAAATCTTCAAAATAATTTCAGTCTATTTACAAGGTCTTATTATTACAATCTAGTATTACACATTTTAACGACCAATATAGCCCACATGGTATAGGTATAATATTATAGTTGTAAATTGTTATTTACCACGACCATAATAGCTGCCGAAACAAGTTTATTTAAGTGAAGGAGGTAAACATTGGGGGCTTGTGGTTACGCCTCCCTCCACGAAATATTGGGTGCTTTATTGCATTGTTTATTAATTAATTATTAATTATTTTGTTTTCTTACTTTATGGTATTTATAACATGTTTTGTAATTTTGAAGATCAGTCTTTGTTAAAAACAGTACGTATCCGTAATACATTTCTCTGAACTCTATTGAACTCCTAATCATATTAACATATTGATTACTCTCCATACCGTCACTTTAAAAGACTAAACATCATAAATTATAGTTAATAGTTATAAATTAATAATATTATATGAAGGGATAGCTATAGAATATATTACGTCATAAATACAGAAATACATTGAAAAATAATCTGTTTTATACGTCTCTTTGACTTTTATGGTTTGTGAATTGTTGGCAAAATAATACAATGTTACGGACGACCTTATTTTCAAAACCCGTGTAGGGTCATAACTACCATTTGTTTTATATATTAAAATTGCCCGTGTTGTTGTAATGCTGTGTCGGTAAAATATTAAAGAATATTGTTATCGTTAAGACATTATGATAAATTTGTTTTTGGAGAAAATGCGATTTGACTAACAAATATTTAATTAGGCTCTACCAAGCTATATCCCACCTAGTGGCTTGAAACACATCAAATAAATATTGTACAGCATGCTGAGAACTTGTTGAGCTCTAAATGCCTAAAATATAATGCTATGTATGATATAAAATGTACATTATACGAAATAACCTGTACATTTGAACTTTTCTGACAACCTGTAAAAATATATTGATATATATTTTATGAAATTTCTATAGTATAATATTATATTATATATTTATATAGTCGTTAACACGCTTAAGTATATATACAGGTGTTTAATTAACACGGTTAATATTATGATTATAAAAGCTTAATTTATTTAACTAAGTGAGTAACAACTTAACAAAAATATGCGAGCAAAATATTATACGAACCTTTTTTTAATCCACTATAATATACTGACCTACATACATACCTACAATATTACTGTACAAATATGAAATAAATCGTATGTTATTTATGAATGCAAAAGAAAGTTTATAAACATAAAAATGTCATGACGATTTAGTGTTAGAAATTATAAAGCACTGCTATGAATATATTAAAATATAACTAGAATTTTATTGTACTGTGTGGTAAATGAAACATGATCATTTAAGCTTCTGTGGATTACATACGAAATACATACATATTTATTAAAATTTAATTTATTCAAGAATAAAAAACAAAATCACAAAGTATTATTATAATGTTCTTCAAATTATTATTCCACCCGAATATCAAGTTGTATTACAACTGCACGTAAAAATACAATTTTAGGTAGATACACTTGTTTTACCAAACGATTAACGAATTATTCATTTATTATTGTTAACACTAAATTGTGTTTAAAAGTATAACAAATGGGTTGTTTTCGAAAAAGGAATTCAACCTACCCATGACTAATACTAAAATAAATTACCTTAATATAGCTTAAATTCAGCTTTAATAGCTGCGCCTATTATAATAACATATTATTAATATATTACAATAATAATAATGATTATTATTATATTACAACTATTATTATAACGCAAATTCGTATGCAAAGATTCATTATAATCGAATTCAATTTTAACATATCAATTACAGCGCCAACCCAATGACGACATACACTCGGCACTTGTTGTACAGCAAAGTGGTAGCTCTTTTAATTTATCATATTGTATAATGTATACAATATACACGTTATTATTTTTATCTGTTTTGTGAATAAATTGTACTTATTTGTCAACGTCGAAAGTATTTTTTTTATTATTATTTGAGAATATTAAAGGATTTTAACTACATGATATTATTTCATTGGAAGCACATAATTAAATATATCGTGTAAAATATTTTAATATTCATTATTTAACTGTATTTAAATTCTCTGAAAAAATACTAATTTTTTGTCAAAGAATACACAGCATTTTATCAATTTGTCAATACTTACAATATTGACATTAAAACTTCAACTCGGTTTCGTTTTTTACGGTGCTTGCTTTATAAATGTTCTTTTTTATTATTATTTTCTTCTTAAATCTCATTTGTCTCTTATAATTTATACTCCAGTGCAGCAACATAATGATGAAAAATATGTTAGTGGGTACCAGATATTATTACATTATAACATTTAGTATTTCGCTAACAATTTTTACCATAATTTATTTTTTTCACTAGGTAGTATTTCTTTTTAAGATTTGTAATACGTTTTGCGAATAAAGTGGTATTTTAAAATACAAATAAGCTATTCAATTCAAAGGAAACTGTTGGAAATTCGGATCCGATATTTGTGTACAATAGCTGAATATTATAATGTATGCCTTTTTGTGTGATATGCAACCTGCATACTTTATGTACTTATATACTTGTGTTGCCGAAGCATATTAAATTTAAATAATGTGTCCATAATTGTTTAGGCCAGGTGGACCTATGGACACAAGAATCGCAAGGATGCCGATGCAATCACGATTTACTCAGACAGGACTGCGCCTGCTGTGTACCACAGGGCGGATGTCAATGCGGAGCACTAGCGCTGAACCGTTGTGCGCAATGCGGTTTGGAGCAGCATTGCACGAACAGTACGTATATTTATATATAATATGCTTAATTCGAAGTATAATTACCTGTGTTTAATATCCATTCAAATGTTGTGTTAAAAAGGCTGATAGTAAATGTACATTAATATTTTACATTATGTAATCCTTTTCAATTTTATAACGATAACGAAACATTTAGATGACTCAATAAAGAAGTATACAATGTGCCAAAATGCCTTTTATTATAATAACTACAAGATACTAATATACTATACAATGTTTTAGTTTTGATTAAGTTAGCAAACATAGAAAAGAAAAAAAGCGTAGTATCAAATTTCTGTAAATCGATACTCTAACAATAACTATGTTTTAGATATAAATAATATTATACATTATAACATTCATTACATAATATTACAATGCTAGGTCATTTATCGACTCATTTAATCTATTATCATAAATTCATGTGAAAACACATCATATGTTCACCTTTTTTTTTACAAAATTATTTATGTCAGTCGGCTTCGGGAGTATGCCAACTATAGAATAATAGACTCAATGACGTCCAGCCAATCGTGTTTGTGGGTCTGGCGAACGAGTACAATGTATATTGTATATAATATACAAAGTGGTTCTTTTCACACTGTACACTTTACAGAAGTTTTCTCAGTTATAAATGAAATATATTTTTAAAAAGGGTTTCTTTACATTTTTTTTTAGTCATCAAATAATTTTTGATTATAAATCTTGAGTTATAAAAGTGTATGAAATGCGTCTTAAAATCGAATAAAACAACATTTTCAAGAACAAAAACTTTCTGATAAAATTATTGTTTATTGATTAAAGAATCACTCTGTATAACACGATTAAGGTGACTGCGGCGCGAGTGAACCGTAGCCGCCGGCGTTTGGAGAGTCCTTCTGCAATACCCAACCAGCTTTTATATTCAGTACTCCACGTAGGTCCTAGTGGTATTTCGAATAACTCACCAGTTAAATTATCCAACCAAGGGTGGTCAACAAGAACAGGGCTTCGTGAGCCGATTAGCGCAATGTGAGCATATAAACAAATGCGAACGGATTAAAAGTATATACAGGATGCTTCGTCAAACAAGCTCACTCCTATTGTGTTTATTCAATTATTTAATAATAATATAATAACTGATCTTAAGAATTTTGAAGTATATTTAAGGACCATATTTTCCATAATATAGATTTTAGTACAACTGAAGAAGTGTTCTGTATCGATACAAACTTTTTTTTAAATGATAACTGACCTTTTTACGTTACATTACTAAGCAGATTCATTTTCTTTTAAAATTAAAATCAAAATTCGAACCAGTAGTTTTTACTTTTTGAGTTATTTAAGTTTGTGTATTAAGGAAGATTTGAGGGCTATGATTTGCAAATTTTAATAATCAATATTAATCCATTAACATTTTATACATTTTTAAAAATTGCCCAAGAATAATAAATATAATTGATATAATAGATAGATTTATATTGAATAGAATATCAGATATATATTTTATTTTTTTGCTAAATAATTTTGAAAGACTATTTTTCTCAATATACACATTTTAATAACTCAGAACTTTATTTGAATTTTGATTTAGTTACGTACAAATTTCCGAAACAATATTATCTGATTATAAATTTAAATTAAAAAGGGTTATTCTTGTTTAAAAAATAGAAGTTAGTATTCCCATTGATACTCGCTTCAGTTGGTATAAAAATCTAAATAATTGAAAATATAGCTCTTAAGTGTGCTTAAAAATTCTAATACTCAAAATTTAAATAAATGTATTATTAAAGGGAACAAATGAAGTGGAAATGCTTGGCAAATCTTGCAGAGTACATATTGTATTTACTGCAACGAAGAAAATAATGTATAATAATACAACTGATAAATCGGTCGATGTCGAACAAACTGCTGTCATATTTTTCTATACGATTTATCAATTACTGTATTGATCCATTTTTTCTATAAAATCAAAAAAACACTGTTATACAAATACGAGTATTATTATATTAAATCACCATCGAAATATTTGACTTGAAAACTTTGACTTTTTGGCAATAATTATAAAAATATCATTATAATAACATGCTCGTAGTTGGGTACCCCTCCCTGAGTAAATTAACATAAATATAGACTTAAAATTTGTTTAGAATGAACCACACAACAATTCTACTTACCATAATACAATGGACACGAAACAATATAATAGATAGGATACTATATGCCTATTATCATTGCTATTATTTTCATCATTTTTTTATAATACTCCTCAACTACCAGGGTTATTGGCGTTTCCACAGAAACACGATCATCATTATTGTTATTGATATTATTATTATTATTATTATTATTATTATGTGCACTGTGCACTTGTATTCGAGCGTGCAGTGTTCGCATGTCTGTTTGAGTATATTCATCAACGCCTTTATTTATTATACTACTTATTATAAGTTACCATGAATTGCATTAATGCAGCGTGCAGTTTTAATAATATTCCATTATCATTAAAGAAACTTACATAATATCATGTGTAGTTGTACACATTACACACCACCAAGTCCACGTAGCACTGCAGATGTAGTTATTTTGGTTGTTAAATGTACCGGTGAATTAAATACAAAGTGAACTAGATGAAACGGGAACGTATGATAATATATTGTCAGGTATAATTGTATGAAACTTCAAAGTATAACCGTAGATCGAAATCTGGTTACATTTTAGAATATAGGTGGGCCTGCGTTATTTTTAATTTGGCTGTATGTACACCCCCTGTTTATATTGACCCCCAATTTCTACACTTTTGTTACATTTTTCATGAGCAACAGCACGAGCCATGGAACATATATTTATACATTAAGTAAGAAACTATGTTTAGGTGAGTTTGAAAATTCGTCACATTTTCGTGACATCAAACGTCTGTTTAACTTCATAGTATATATGTAATACCTAGTATACATAATGAGTATAATGTAATACACGATAACGTGTTTGTTTCAAAAATTATGCCGACAAGAGTTGTCATATTTGCTGCAACTTGAAGTTGTTTTGTTTGCCTGTTACTGTATTATTTTCATTTTCCTTCATAATTCAACCAAAGTTGTGTAGGTACTGATTAAATTTGAGATAAACCGCAGTACAACGGAATAATTAAATTTACAAATAGCAAATAATATAGAAAATTTGCGAGAAATAAGATGACACGAAACCAAACAAAACACCGATAACAATTTTGTTTCAATCTCGCCATACGTATTATAACTCATTTTATCATACAGAACGTTAAGAGAATTAATATTCAGATATGACATTCATTTAAATGTTCAAATTCTTTAGGTGCCTACTCTCCATAAATATATAATTAATACCACAATTCGATTTTTTTTTTGTGAGGGGGGGGGGGGGGGTTAGACGGGGTAGAAACAAGTCACTTTCAAGAATGTGTAAGTATTGCACACCATAGAAGGGTTACAACAACTTATAGAAAAGGTGGTGGGTATTGTTGAAACGAAATTATTGGGCCGGCGGCAATGCTTCTACAGGCCGCTGCGTCACGAACATCTATATAGTCGCCAATCGAGTTTTCCGGCTTAATAAATAACTATCCTGAAAAACATATTGGTAAATTGCTCTGCAGTACATACAAAATTGATTTTCTCTTTAAATATGTACTGCAGTTTTTAGAAATAAATCGCAATTTCTTAAGTTTTTTATATACATATTTAAATGCCCATTACTGCTACTAACTTGCTGCTATACTTGCATCCCATCAAACATACAATGCACCATAATATTATGTAATATAATATAATAATATATTAGGTATTCATCATTTTTTTTTTCGAAACAATATATTTTAACTCAACAATAAAATACAAACAACTAGGCAGTCAAGTATGGTTACACATACTCATATAATACAATATTGAAGTTGTATTTTATGTATAGATGTTATGTTAGCTGTGAGCACCCTTGCGAGAGACAAACAAGTATATAATAATAACGGCGTAGGTATCTGACGTTAACTTATATGATTCGTATTTAACAACGAATACAACAACATTATACAACATCTTCGTGTTCTACACATGTATAATATTTTGTTCAACCCCCTACCTCACCACTCCAGATAAAATATATTATCGCATCTATGTCACTGGCTGTTGTAATTAGTGTTTTTGTAATGTTTGAAATATTTTTTAAACTATTCCGAGCACAGTTTTAAATTATAATTCAACGAGAACTTCCTTGTGGACCACCAATAAACACGGACAAATAAAAATAATTGAAACATGATATTATTTTGTTGTAAAACATAACAAATATGAACTATAATTTAAGCTTACATTTCACCGTGGAGAATAATTTTCTCTTGATTTAGTCGTTGAAAATATTATATCTTAATGTCATAGTTAGTATGATGACTATTTGGGCTCTAGGGTATATTTATATTTATTATTATAAAAATATAATTTTTTTTACGACGTTTTGTTAATGCGCGACGAATTAAATATAATATTATGTATATTTTTTTGGATATTTATTTAATTTCTGAAGACTTGCAGAAAACCATCTAGAAACATTAAAACGCCAGAAAGGTCAAAAAAAAAGATACTCTGGAAAAATAATGGTTTTATTTCGTGTGAATTGTGGCCGGACGAAATGAGATTTTGGTTCTAAGCCAATAGCGAATATATATTATATTCTAGACAACAGCATTTTGGAAAAACGCAGAAAAATATCTCAATTTTGTAAATATATATTCAAATAGTTGACTGCATGTCTTGCTACTTGCCAGTAAAAGCTAATTTTCAGTAAAACTAAAAATTAACAAAACTACAATACCTTATATAACATTATGATTCAAATACAACCTCGCTTAATTTTGATCGATCTGCCATCATTTAGAAAATTTTAATTAGAAGCCATTGATTTTGGTATACGAATCACAATTATAGATTATCATATTTTATAATAATCATAATACGAAGTTTCGTATAAACAGAATGCATAGTATTATAATATAATAATTATATGGCTATTCGATAATTTAATGAAACAATGGTCTGTATGATCAACCACTTGCAAATGATACAATATCTTTTACAATATAACAACTATTATTTACTACAACCAAGTACTACTACTTACAACTATATTATTTATTAAATTAAATATTTATTTATTTATTGAATATTTGTATAATTTATTGATAGATTAGGTGATTACCAAGACTGTAAAGTAAAAATATGCAGTGGGCAGAAAACGAATCACAAATTAAATTAACAGTTGTGAGAAAAATGTCATTACTTATTATTCTATTATTGTATTATTACTATATTATTACTAGGTATCAAATTTTAGGTTTGTTTATAAGTGAGTGCCTGAGTTTTAAGACATTATTGTAATAACTTGATGAAATAAAAATAAAAATAATTATAATTATAATATTTAATTTAAAAATGGTTTCTTATAACACTGAACCATTTTTAATATTATTAAACCATCCTTTTCCACTAAAACAATTGTTTAAATTTCAACTTCACATTTTTGTTGAATTTCCATAAACCATAAAGTTAAACAAAATGTATCAAATACTCTCAGATTTTGTTGACTGACAACAAATTTAATTATTCATTTTAGTAGTTTCTAGTATGGGCTTTGACCTTTTCACTGCCATAAAATTGAGTCAAACCAAATTGGATCGTTTAATAAAATTCAAATTTGTAGTGATTTAAAAGCATCTAAAAGCATTAGCTACATTTTCTTTTCTCTGTATTTTATTTTGCATCTCAGTCTTTTGCACACTTTTTTGAGAAACTATATTAAAATATGATGTAAATATTCGTTTGTCATAAGACATCAAGATACGTTATTTCTGATAATTAGCTATATAAACCTTATCCCTACTTTAAAACTTGAGAATATTATATTTATGCAAAAACATAGTTATAATACTCTCGATAAAGATTCTCCAAAATACAAATTATATAAGCAAATATTGAAGTATATAACCTATATATATTTAAACAATAGAAACGATGCGTTTAAGGTAGCGATTTATTTTGATTAATTGTATTAGTTCCACATCCTTATTTTTAGTCGGTGGTCGTTTTATTTGTAACTTAACTAATTTAAAATGATTTTTATATCTAAGCCTGCACAACAGAGAGTGCTTTATCTTAGAAATTAAGAGTCTGACTACTATTAATTTTTAGTAGGTTTCAAAAATATATATTAATATTCGTTTTAGATTGTACTGTGTATTTTAAAATATAAAACAAAATTAATAGAATAAGGTATAAAATCCTCAGTTTATTTGTTAGTCTTATATTCACTATAATATGAAAATTTTATTATTGATAGATAACATTGTTATTTGAATGCATTATTTTCCAATATACTCCTATTTTTAAAAAAGACATGTGATTTTAACCGAAATATTCAACTTTACCTTTTAATAACACAAAATAGATTAAATTTTCTTTGGAACATCCAATATTGTGTACTTAGGATTTTGGTACCCTGGTTACGATATTAATTAGTAACCACTCAGCTACCCCGAATGCTGAAAAACCTGGTTATTTTGTGTTGTCAGTTAAAATAGTGTTTCAGCTTTCAATATTATTTCGAGAATATTTGAAATAAGCAAACAATGATGCTCGAAGCAATTGGCCCCACTCACATCTCTAATTATTATAGTTCGGAAAACTTATTTCTTAGATACGAACTACAAAATGGTATATGTACCGAAATAAAATATTAAAATATTTCGTTTGGGGCATTCAATAGAATATTAAATTCATTTAAATTCCTTATATTAAATTTAGTATATGGGTTCCTAGCTTAAAAATAATGACCAGCGATTACTTATATTTGAATTAATATTATTAGAGAGAAAAAATATTCTTACAATAAAATTATACAATTTTATAATACGATATCATGTTGCCTATCAAAATATGGTTTTGGTCTTTCTTAATTTGATTATATTCATTTCGATTTTGAGAAAAGTGAAGAATAATGCTTATTGATTTTACAACAATACATAATACAGTATAATATATTATATTAATTTTTTTTTACATGTTTTTGAGTAGAATAAGTACTGAAAAAGTGTCATGGTAATATATATTATATCACCTTCAGAGATCGGACATCGATAGTGAATTCACCGACAACCAAACGTTAGGAGAAATGAAAGCAAGTATATAAAGCAAAAATGGGTTATTGAATACTATGGTTTGCAATTGATTTAAAAGTGTAGTGATACAGCCTACAATACACCTGCACTATCACAAGACTAATGCACAATACCTAATAGGCATCTGTATTCTGTCCAGCTTAAATATTATCTTTAAATAGATTCTAAATTCTAATAATATATGATTCCTCTAATAATTATTCATGATTAATGATACCATTAGAAAACACAAATTGAATTTGGATGCCTCGTACTTGAAAATTAACTTGAATATGATAGTTAAATCAATTCATACTTGAATATTATAACCGTAATCATTTTACCCGAATGCTAAAAATACTAAAATGTTCAACAATTCCCCGCATACTTAAGTATATAAGTGGTATGAAGCAATTTAAAATTAACAAAGTTAACACTGTTGTTTTAATAATTTTGTGTAATCCTGAAAATAAATCATAATATAAAGAATATCCACACAACTGCAGATAGTTTAAATTTATTTTAAACATATTTTATAAGATACACTATTCTTATTTATAAAAACGGGTATATGAAAAATACTCCTTAAAAAATCAACTGAGATCAAAATACATTTTTTTTTTAATATCTAAAAAATCAACATGAAATTATGTACTTTTCTATAAAAGTAATACATTTAGTATGAATAAATGTGTGAAGCTGTGTAAGACTCGTGTGAGTTGCTCTGGATTTCTTGATTCGGAATTTTCAACAGGTTCTTGAATATAATATATATTGATAAATACAACTTAATTCTAAGAATATAATTTAATATCAAATTATAGAAAATTTAGACAAATTAATCTGCATACGTGTTTTAGAGCTTTTCCACTGCTCCAAAATTAATTCAAATATAAATAAAATTAATATCGTAAAGAATAATATATATTTTGTTTTAATATATTTCAATAATATAATAAGACACAATTACACGGCCGCCCTATTGATATGATTTCAGTACATTAGTTTAAGTTCAGATGACTGGCCACAACAATAGACGCACGTTCTAACCCACACAAATGATCTATTAAAGTTGCTCTAGCATAATAAAAAAACATAGTTACACAGTACACCCGAAAGTTTATACACCAAAACCGAAAAAATATAATATGTGCACCATGGATAAATTATAATATTATATTATCCTGAAAATGACTCTGTGGTCGAAGTTGACCGAATTATTTTTGATTTTTGAAATTTAAAAATATTAAACCAATGAAGCCACAAGTCAAGATCATTGAAATATTTTTAAATCGTATATTGATCTCACTACGACGAATATTGAACATATAATATAAAAACAAAAATTTAACACTTTCGTAGAAATGTTTATATTTGATATACATATAAGAAAAAATAACTCACTATGCTATAGTATACCTATAACCTCGATCGTCATTGAATAGGTATAAATAGTACTTTTATGGATATGTTAAATTTTAAATCGATAATAAATCATTGAAAAGACGATTCTGAGCGCAGACAATCAATCGACCTAACTATACTTCAAATTAATTATTATTCATTTATATTGCCATTAGTAATTTGTTTTTCTATTGGTACCCAAGTTGTAATCTGGTATTTTAATACGGTTTCATCCGAGGGAGATTTGGATGATTTAATACTAGATAAATGATTTGGGTGACTTTTTTTTCATGTGAAGAAATCAAAATCACCCAAATCACAAAGTTCTTCTCGAGAAAGAAACTTTACCAAGTTTATAATTGAGTTCAAAAAGTTAAGATTTATGTTTAGGAACCAAAATTTGTATCTCACTTACGACTTACAATAAAAAGTATGTAATTTATTTTAGATGTGTAATTGGTATCTAAAGATGTAGATTAGACCGAAGGAATGACAGAGATTTTCTGGTTGCTGAAGGTTTTTGCGCACTTACAACTAGTGAACAGCCAGAATGCTATTCGCTTTTTAAGAACATCGGCAGTTAGATCGGAGAGGGACGAAAAAGAAATATGGTACAATTTAGAACATTTTGAGAACTTAACACGATCGCGATCAACCAATACACAATTGCACTTTTGGACAATTCACACAATAAGATAGCTAAACGGATAAAAATGAAAAACGACTGGTGCAAATGAAAGTCCGATTACAATATTCGATTGAAAGAATATAATGCGGAAATAACGAATCTTAGGTTAGCAAAAAAGTTTTCGTGCATACCATGTTTAACAAATAAACCATGTACATTATGGTCGGGCGCAGCATAAAGTGCTTTTCTTAGTGGAAAAACGAGCTTAAGAAGGAAAATCCCTATTGAACTCATACCAACACTCACCACTATCTACGCTCACAAAAATATGCACAGGGTGATTCACTAAGTGTACCCGAGGCTCATCCTCGGTCATTTTGATGTTTGGAATTTTTAATTATGTGTAAGAACCATATTTTTAAATAATTATATGTGCTACTGTTTATGGAGTGACCAAAATTAACTTAAACAAATTTTTTTTTGTATAATATGAGAGCCCCTTTTACTGTAAATTGTGAGGCAGATGATTTTTCGAAATATTGATGTATCTAAATTAAAATTTTAACAGGTAAATGGTGAAATATTATCATTATATAGTATATACTAAGAATAATACTCCATGATGATAGGTTGAGATAATATAATAAGAGCTATAATTATTTGAAAATTATATCATTTAATATTAGCCAACTAAAATGTTATAATTTGAAAAAAATTCCAAGCAATGTTATATTGTACTAGATTAAATATTAGATAATATATTTTGTATTATATCTAAAACTATTACTAATGACTTTCGTCATTAGTATACATAAATATTAATAGGTTCTCTTATGAATTTAGATTTAGATTCATAAAAACGTTCAAAAAAATCATTTGATTAATAATGTGTTGTAGTTTTTATTAGAAAAAAAAAAGAAGAAATTTGAATATCCTTAGAACACCAAAGAAAGGTAAAATTAAATCTAAGTATTTGAAAATATAATTCTTACTTAAACTAAAAATATTCCAAAAATCACGATTTCATAAATCGTATTCTCAAACGATTGAAGGAAGGGGGTGATCATATCTGGTGAACCACTCAACCACCCTGTTTATTAGGCTGACTTCATGGCTTCATGGATGATCGTACACCGAGGTGGATTTTCAATAAATCGAAAAGCGGTGTCTTGTATATGGTTCTCGGTAACACGATTTGTGGTTGGTAGGTAACAAATTGTTTCAGCAAAACTGATAGTATAAACGTCGATCACCCCTGATGTGTGAGTGTGTGTGTGTGTGTGTATTCAGAATAATTCACATAACACACACTAAACTGGCCACCCATATTTGTGGTTAAATGTACTGCTGCATTGTTATAGTTTACAAGGTCAACACCGTGAGAGGGCGTCGAATAACCGAAAGGCTTCTGCACCCACTAACACATGTGAATAAATTATTTTGTAATAAATAATAATATATATCATATTAGTTCTCTAAGTATAATTAGGAGAAGTGGCGCAACTAAAAAATATTTAATTTTGTTTTGGTTAGGGTTAATTTGTATTTAAAATATTAAATCTTATTAATCTGGAGCTGATAATACTGAATTTTCAAAAAAAGATCCTTTAATTAATATAGGACATAGGTATACATATTTATGCAGGAAGTACGATAACCTACCTAAAAACAGTAATGAACATTATTAAAGTATATTAAGTATAAGATTAAATCTTGTTTGTAAAACCTAGCCATTTTTGTATGGTACCTACTTTGAATCAATGTATTTATCTTAAAATTGTAAACTTACCATTACACTAAGAACTAGCTGTTGTCTCCTCCACAAGCTAAGGTTTTGGAGACAATCAAATTACATTTTTACTTGTATAATGTGAATAGAACGAAGTTGTAGTTTATACTAAAACAAGAAAAATCGAAGGGAGTTTACCACATCACCACCTAGATCCTTACAGTTCTGCTACTGTTCTAGGGTTTATTTATTGAATTATTAAATACTATTAGCGTTTATTGCTATCAAACATCAGTATTCTATATTCAGTACAGTTATGCATAATAATGTATGATATAATATGATATATTATATAAAAATATATTAATATATGACTATACCAAAATTGAGAGTTGTTTTTGAGGTTTTTGAATAGATAGGTCAAATATGCTCAAAGTGTTTGTATAATATCGCAGTTTAGGTATTCTTATGTACTATTTAGTACAGAATATAATACGTAGCCATAATTTAGACTTGTGAGAACTGATTCTGCGCTTTCGCAATTCAATTCGGTAGCCCTAAACTAGGAAATAATATGATAAAATTGATCGATCGAACTCAGACCACACAGTGCAGTATTACATATTATATCCCAACGTAATAATTCGTTATACCATATTTTAAATTTAAATTAATGTTTTAATTATTTTCAAAATGCTGTTGAAAGTAATTTTTTTTTAGCATATAAAAAAAATTATTTACCCTGCAATCCATCGGCTGGAATAATTATTTTACTCATTTTTCCATGAGTTATCACAGGTTGTACGTTTTCAAGTAGGTATAATATGTTAAAACCAAGGTAAATTGAAAACCGAAACCATTGACTTTGATCGATTATATCGTCGAAAATGGCACGTGCACGCGCAGCCTATTTTATTCAATAGGCCATACATTAAATTGGTGATGTATATAGATACCAGTATATATATACTATATATATACTATATGTATACTATCGTCGGGTTACACGAAGAAACTATACAATTCATTAGGTACATATATGTTTTACATGATTTTTTTGATTTTTTTATAAGATTTTTCAGCATTATTTTTTAACCTTCAGGTTTTTCATACAAATTTTCCGAATAAAATACAATCAGTACGACCATAATATTATGCACTGTCAATTGCCATGGGTTATTTAAAACACTCATAAATGATTATAAAATAAACATTTGACACCTGAACGTACATAATTTTTGTTAGTAAACTCATTGAATATTTATGGCAATATAAAATACTATATATACATAACTATATCACTATATATAATCATAGTTAAATAAAAACTTTAATCATCAAAAAAGAAAAATGTGCTTATTTAATCTTACCTATGTATACAGGTATACTCTCTGGCTTCAACACATATTTTTATTTTAGGGTTTGTTTAGATTATAAATCTAAAAATAAGAATACAGTTTGTTTTGCGAAGGCGTTCGCAAGAGGTTTGACCGATAAACCTTGACGGTGTTAGAGGCGTAGAGGTAAAATAAAATAGACGACGATTCGCGTACGTATCCAACTCTTACTAAAATATTGCTAGTCAACAAGTGTACATAAATCCGTGTTAGGACGAATATGCAGTGCATACCGATCATGCGTGTTCAGTGTACACTATTATATACCCATGAATTGTTGTCTGATATACGAAGATAGATGGAGAGCTCTGGTCTCCTAGATAAGATATTTTACTATGTAAATTGTATTTTGCTGTAACAGACCATAGTTGTTATTAAATTAATGGAATAGATTCTTTAGCATCCAATGTCGCTATTTTGATTTTCATGTAACGCGATTCGTTATTTTCATAAACAATAAAGACCAATTGTATTTTCCATCATCAGGTACACAACTTTTTTTTATTTATTAATATAATTGTTTCAATACACCTGGTATTTTTACAATGTTTTTACAGTGTTGCTATTTTACAGATTACAAATCATAATATTATGTGTATAATGTATATAATATAAATAGTGCATTATAGTTTTGGTTAGCTATGAGTCTGGATCAGTATCTGAGGTTGAGGTGTCTTCGTTGGGATCTAGTAGGATGTCCTGAGGTAGCCGAGGTTTGAGTCTTAGATTTATGGATCTCTTTCCGATGTTGTAGTGACGAGCTCCATCTACTTTGTGGAGTTTTTCGTGGAAGCTTTTAAATTGTTGAGTTATCCAGGTAGATAGGTGTGGTAGGCCTGTATCGTTATGTAGTTGCTTGTTTCTCATGTACCAAGGGGCCTTTAGGGCTATTCTTAGGAATTTATTTTGAAGAGTTTGTAATTTTTTAATTTTTACTTTTGAGGCAGCTGCCCATACTGGGCATGCATATGTTACTAGTGGTCTTATAATTGCTGTATAAATGAGTAGAGAACTGAAAATGACTATCGAACGATCGAGAATGTTGTACCTTTTCGACTATACGGAATTAACTGACTTTTTATTTAACTAGGTTATATAATTGTTTTTTTTTACATTGTTCTTATTGCTGATATTTGAATCGACTAGCTATGAATAAATATGAAGTGCAAATAAATTATTGTAGAATGAGCTTAAGTTATTTTTACTCAAATATTTTAATGTTCGTACATTTTGTTCAAACAATAAGAAATAATAAAAATATAAGATAAATATCTCTGTTCAAACAAACATTTAATAGCTAGTTCAAATTATTGAATAGATATTAACATAAATATAATATATATATATATACATACAGTATACACACTTATACTTGTTTGAGAAGTGTAATTCAAAAGTTTTCAGGTATCGTTTGTATTTACAAAAGCTCATTATTATAATACTCAATCATTCAAAAAAATTAGAAATATTTATACCTATAGTTAGGAAAACTTAGACTAAACCATAAAGTTATAAACCAATAATGATACATCGTATAACTAGATAAGATAATATTTTGTGGGTGCGACGACTACAGGGAATAAAAAAAACAAAAATAATAGCATTGACATTGTGTTTACGACAATGCATTTTTAAAAATGTAAATAATATTGCCAAAAGGTGTCACCTGTATGTTTCAGAAGTGTTTACATATTTTAAATCGGGCAATAATGCGTTATCAAACAACTCTATGTGCCGTTGAGCATTATAAATATTGTACTGTAATAACAATATACGTACGCAGACGTGACAAACGCCTTTGACAGTTTGGCTGATATTTTGATATTTTCTCGTTTGCTAAGACGTGTTTCATAGCGTTCATCACAGACCACAGGTAATGGTAATGGTGGTAAGGAGACGTATCCATTATAATGTTTATACAATATGTATGTATGTATGGATGTATGTATGTATGTATGTATGCATGTATGTATGTATGCATGTATGTGTGAATGTATGTATATATGTGTGCATATATGTAGCATATGGTGTTTACATATTCTTTTTTTATATTTACACGCTATGATTGCGTTACATGTCATGTTGAAACAAGTATGTAAATATTGAATTTTTTTCGCTTCTGTGGAGCGCCAGGGGAAAATCTGTCGTAGTGATAATAGTTATTCTAAGGATCGTTGAGTGTTCACATAATATTATTCTTTTTAGTTTTTTTGAATCGTTAGCTCGTTTTTAATTTTTTATGTCATATACACATTATTCTAAAAATTCCCCCATCGCATGCCCGTCTAATTACAATAAATGTATCTATCTACAATGTTTGACCGTCCATTAGCGTTACTGTTGAAGATATGAATATTAAGTATTATTATTTAGCCGTCATAATAGTACATCAAATCGTGTTTAAAATATATTTTGGCTGTGGCATGATTTCAATGACAAAACGAGTGATTCAGGAACTGTAAATATTCTGATTAATAAGTACCTACTAGTCAATAAAAGTGAAAATTAATTTAACATTATGTCTTTTGCGTGCTGAAACTAAAAGCCCAAATTTTTTAAATACAGTTTTTTTTTTTTTTATGTCCAATTTCCTAATGAGTTGCTTCTCGTTCAATACTCTTTCTAAAATAATGTTCAACAAAAATGTAAATAACACCATTGCAACTTGTAAGATAACCAAAACACTCTTCGTTTCATTTGAAATCGAAAAGGTTTGAATTGTATAAAATATAATTCTTGAGGGCATTTTAAAAGTACGACGATTCAACACATTCAAGAGATAAAAGTCAAATAATAAGATAATTTCATAAATAGGAAACTTGAAATTTAAAATACTCATAATTAAATGATCACTGACTTAAGTTCACGGGATTATAAATAATAGAAAATAAAGTTTTTTTTTTATCAACATTTTAAACTGTTAAACAAAGTTATTTTTTTAAACTCTTAGAAGGGTGAGTTTTGATTTTTATAAAGTTTTTATGCAAATTAAAATTTTTAGTTTAACAAACAAAATTATAGAAATAAGTATACCCGACTCAATGAAAAAAAAGTTTAGTATTAATATACATAATATGTAATAATGTGTATTAATTACTTATAATTACTAAAAACATTTAGAGCATTTATATATAAATTATGCGTAAAAGAAGTATGTTTATAATTTAGCCATATTTACTGTAAATATTACGGTTATCATTTTAAATTTCCAATAAAACCTTTAGAATTTGAAGAATTTATTTTTTATCATATTATCATTAAAATAACATACAAAAGAAAACTAACTTATAGTAATAGTAGTTATCATTAACTGTGCTTTTTTAAACTAGCTAAATTATTTCTAACTTAAAGCCTAATTTATCGTTTATATTTAATAAATAAGACTTGTCCTTGAATTTGTCTCATTTAATGTAACTGAAGTAATAAATGGAATAATACAATAAAATTATACGTCTTAACGTTAAAAAAGCCTCAAGTATACTATTGAAGTTACATACTTTTCATATAAAGAAAATATAATTGACTAAAGTACAGCAACCAGTTAGTATTATTTTTGAAAAATATCTTAGACTAAATCGTGATCTTTGGCTTTTCAAGCATGATCATTAATTTGTAAATGATCGTAAAAATATCATACATAAAGTAACTTAATACCCTAAAGGATATAAAACCAAAATGAACAGTTTTCGATTAATACTCAAACCCTAAATTATTATATATCATGACAATTAAAATAATTATTAACTTGTGGTATTTATTATGTACCTACCTAATTTTTATGACGTTTATCTTCAACGTATTAAAAAATTTGTTATTTGAAATAATGAGAGTTAAATCCATTCTACAGAAATTTTATTTTATTCTCGTTTACATACAAAGAAAAGGTAATATGCATATTTTGTGTTAGTACTTAATACAATGTGTGTTCCAAAAAAAAAATTAAGTATGAAGTTAAGGAAATTTTATAATTAAAATTATAACAAATAAAATTAATTATGAATGAAAAGTTTTTGTTCTAGAAATCATTATATACTGTATGAACTATAAAGTAGTGTAAGTATGTCATTTTTTGGGGCAGGGGGAAATTGATGCAAAAAAAAAAAAATAAATTGAGTTACTTAAAAGGATGTCGTGCACTATTTATTTTATCTCTCTGACCTACGTGCAACATACCTCATTTGTGTTCCGCAGAACTCATCTTGTATTAGCTTTATGAGAGTGAATTGACTTATTATCAAACTTTCAACGTTTCTCTGTAAGAAAATTAAACTAAATTAATTAAATGAAAATATTATGAATACTATTTATTTTTTATTTTTTATCTGTGTTATTCTATCATTTTTTCGATGTTTAAATTTTTTATAACAAGTTATTTGGGTGTCAAATATTATAATTCAAAATTCTCATACATCTTATAGTAAAATTGAAGTATCGTATAACAATTAGCAATTACCTACAAACATAAATAATGTTCTTAAGTTTAAATGTGATGATAAGTTAATTCTACTTTAATATTAAACCTAATAATACAAGATTGGTTTTTCGCAGTGTCGCTCGAATATAATGTGTATTTACATTCTGAGTGCTTCGATGAATGAATTGGTTTTGCGATGTGTTTGTGTGTTTTTGAAAGTTATTTTATTACTTTTTAAGTAAAACTGATTAAATCTTTAATTTCGAGGGTAGTTTATTGGTATTTAGTAGCAAATTGAATCTAGTTTACAAGTTTGTACTATTTCTATCAAAATAAAAACAATATTCGGAAAACACCAATATGACTAGAAAAATTCACTAAATATTCATTTATTATTAATTTATCTTTTCTTTTGATAAATGTCACACTTTTTCTTTGTAAATAAAATAACTCGATCGTTCAATACAATATTAAGCATCAATTTTCATTCATAGCATCAAAAAAAAGTTTAACTTAAGCGACATACATTTTTAATGAGCGTTAAAAGTTGGTAGTATTGGGTATTCAAGCACACAATTATGAAATTTTCTTTACAAATTATCTATGTTATTTTGTTTTAATTCAAAAGTATTAAGTGTAGAAACTTGGAACATTCAACTATTACTTTAATTTTCATTTCTCATACACAATTTATTTGAACTAATTTAAGGCTATCAATACCACAAGGTACAAACATATTCCGCCGTTTTATGAAACTTTCCTATTATAGACTCATAACTTAATAATAATAATAATATAAGTTATAATAATATTTTATTTGTTAGGCATGTTTTTGGCATAAATTGATTCGATTTTCAACCGACCAAATTTCTTATAGAAAAAAAATTACTTATGGTAAACTAATAAATTATCAAATATCCTTAGAAATTGAGCCTAGCGCACCATCTCCACTAAAAACAATTTATCATGTACAATAATGGTTTATATTTCATTATTCATATTTTATAGCATTACCTTCGTAGAAGCTAAATAACTAATACGAGTTTATAACGTTAAATATCAAAAATACTAAAAAAACTATCGCTTTTTTGGTAATAAATTGTCAAGATCATGATCACAAATAATGTTCATCTCATTAGATGTTATTAGAAACACTACACATAAGTCCGTGGTGGCGTGGTTTACTTCCGGGAATTTTAGTACGTTATTGCAGCTATTGCGTTGCAGCTTGCCATTCGATATGGCAAATTTTTAGAGAGCTCACCACAATAATGGTTACTATTTACAAATAATTGTACTTAAACACAATAAGGCTGGTGGCAAAGAGACGCGCTTACAACTATACACTAGCTACTTACCTATAGAATAAGGAGTGTTGAAAATACATTTTGCTATAAATATAAACTAAAGAAGTACATGTATAATTTGACCATCTTGTACCTACATTTTTGCACCCGAAATCGATATTACAATAACTCGATAGTTTCGTAATAATATAATATGATGTACATAAACATTTAGTACACATTCGGATCAACGTTAACTATATAATAACAAAGGCAGGTCATGAAGTATTAAACTATTAACTAGAATAATTTTTTTTTAACTTTTAAACTTACCAACCACTTAGTTGAATAATTCTCTAATCAATTGAATAGTTAATTAACTACCTAACTAGTTAGCGAATCCACTGTAGCAAGTAAAAACTACTTAAGTTTTTTCAGTTAATTAATTTTAAAATGTTTAAATATTATGCATATTAATATATATTATACAGTAATTATAACTAATTAATTAATTATTTGTTGTTAAATTATCTGACATTGTGTACATGTAATTCACTTAAGCATCAATAAACTAACAAATATTCCTCATTTTGTTGATAAAAATGACACAAATGTGTAATATTACTTGATGCGCTATGGCAGTATCCAAGTATAATGGTATAGTATACCTATTTAAGTATAACTAAATATTTAGTTATTATTAAAAAAAAAACACTTAAGTAACACAATATTTGTTACTCAGGTGGTAATAAAAAAAAATTATGATTCAACTTATTTTTAACTGAGTTAATAAGTTATTATTTTTCTCCATAATAACTTAAAACTTTTACAGTAAAATATATTGTTAATTAACTATTAACTTATACTTACGCGTTTATTTTTCTTTAACATTTAAAGTAAATTTTTTCATTAACTTGCCCACTTTTGTTCAACTTTGTATCGATTTTGTTGAAGGAAATTTTATTGTCTTTGGCTTTTACAATAATATTGAGTTCATATATATGTTGTACTCGATATAACAATATCTATAATAAATCTAACGACAAGCGTCTTCCTTATGTTTCAGTGTGCAACGTCACAATAAAAGCCGATATGCTGTTGGCCCGTTCAAACTCGACGTTCGGACAGATCAAATCTCCCGCGCTGTCCGGCCCAAACTATTGTTGGTACACGCTGGACCCAGGGTTGGACAGACGTGTGGAACTACAAGTCTACAGGCTCGTCAACGCCGGCCATTTCAACGGTTCCAGGCAAGTAACGTACACGCAACTGCGACCTACCCGAAATCGCTTGTCGGTTTGTCGATAGAACAATAATATTATACTGCGACGCGTGGCATAATCGATCAAAACAATCGTTTATTACTTTAATTACTAATAACCCTATTATCTTATAATATTTAAGTAGGTATAGTTTATGGGTTGGAGCGTAGCTTGTGAGTGTTAATACGACATGAGAACAATAGTGACGGTTCTGGCATTAACATTTTGTAGTAGATTAAAGGCAGTAGTCTTATCTAGGAAACATTGACGAAAAACATAGCAAGATTGTGCAGCTCAAACTCGTTGACAAAGGTGGAATAATAACACTAAAAAATATCGACCAGAAGTGAGTTGCTTACGTACAGGGCTTGATAAATTGACCTGGGTTTCCTGGGAGTAGCTCCGTGTGAGGAAAACGTTTGGAAAGAAAAGCGAGGTCGTGGTCATAGGTTTGACGAAAAACAAAGGTCATTAGTAACGTATAAGATTTTAAAAATAAAACAGACTTAAATAACTTGATGGTGGTCTGCGGAGTGTTTAATAACCATGTACTACGTCATAGTTGTATGGTGCTTGTAGTTATAAGGAACTATTGTGAATTGCGATAAAGTCTTTATAGAGATAACGTCAGAACTCAGTCCCCAGGGCGTCAAACAAAGTTAGAATATTTCGGGTTTCGTGTTAAAAACCAGGCAACATTTTGCTGGTCCGCGTTCAAACCCATTTTGTGTCTCGGGGTACATAGTACATATAAGCCCTGTTGTAATATTACCATAGATCAGCTTATACTAATGACAATAAGTGATTTGACACTGAACATGGAAACTTAGAGTACTCTTTTCGGTGACTGAGTGGCTCAATGTATGGTAGTGCGGGGTAGTATGGTATGATATATAGAAATATAGATAGTTGTATTTTGAGTTCAAGACAGCTTACATCACTGCGAGATGTTCGCACACCGCTCGTAATGCTGTTCTACACAGATCTTTATTAATTATTATTATAATGTCAATGAATATTACCGATTATGGTTTGTTAGTCTGCTTAGTATATTTACTCAGTTTGCTTAATAACAGTTGTCACCAACTACCAACGGTGCTCATTAGGATTAGCAGGTGCCAAGGGGGGACGTGGCACCCTCTAGCATTTTTTTTTATGTAAATACTAAACAACTATTTTATTATACAGACAATAACACTGGGTATAAAGTGTATATTTTTAATTATTAATTTTTTTTTTTTTTAATAATGTGTATATGCAAGGTCATCTAACTTACTGATAACATATTTTAACATTTTTAACAGTTTGACAGTTAATATAATGCATAATTATTCACAAATTATTTACAAAATTACAAGTGACTCGATAGTCATACTACTTGTCAAGTAACGTCCTCACGACCTACGTGATTTTTAATCATACATTTTTCCGTTTGCTTATGGGCCCCCGGAAATCAAAGATTTGATTGATAGAAGACAATACCATCATCGTCCACAATAAGACTAGTAAAGTTTTTATTTCATTTTTATTTTATATTATATTTTATTTTATTATGCTACTAAAACAATTTTGTTGGTTTTTATTTTATTTTTTGCCAAAAATTGATCCCATCACTTAATTTTGATAGATGGGCACAGCTGATTGTTACATATTATATTTGTCAAAAATGTAATTGACTTGTATGTAACATAAATGAAAAATGAATAATGAAAAAACCTACTTAGAGAACGATATCAAATACTCGACAAAAAGTCATTATCGCCTGTACGGGTACATTACATCTGTGCAGGGTGTATATAATAATAGTTGGCTTGTGTCTGAATTCACAAGAAACGCCGAAACGCAAACTAAACGGTTGT
This sequence comes from Myzus persicae, assembly GCF_001856785.1. Taxonomy (NCBI): domain Eukaryota; kingdom Metazoa; phylum Arthropoda; class Insecta; order Hemiptera; family Aphididae; genus Myzus; species Myzus persicae. Next base: position 240,410 of record NW_019103739.1, read on the forward strand.
GTAAACGCAGAGGGGAGTATTGGTTAAGCTAATTTATTCGTCGGTTATACTACAAATTCCCTTCTATATTTGCGTCATTTGCCCCGATATATTATTAATATTCTATTTAACAACTGCAGGATTGACGATTATAAACATCAAATGACGCACAGACTCCATTGTTGGAATTTAACATTAAATGCTGTATCGTGACTTTCCACTATTTTATTTCGAACTTCAACTATATCTATCGTAAAATCAAAAATATCAAACACAAAGATAATACTTATTGTTTTTTTTTTTTTGAAAAATATAACAATGGAAGTTTGACAAAAAGTTTTGACATAATCAATATCATGAACACAAAAAAAAAAACTACAAATCTAACGAAAAGTATTCATAGATATATATAGATGTATAGACATAGGTATTATATTATATTACATTGTATATTATTCAAAAATGCTAAAAATAATTTCCTCCATAATATAATTAAATTAACCATATTTACATAATTTATAAGGTAGTACATTGTACATATGTCATGTACCCAGAATTTTCATAATATTTACTTAGCGTGTATAATAAAATGAAATTTATGAATTTTATCCTATGCAATATATTATGCTTGAATTTAAATAAGATAAAGTCGTTAGTTAGTTACTTTGCAGTTTTCACTATTTTACTTAGATTTTACTTCATAATGTACTATGTTGCATTTTATTTAAAGTTACAACAGTAATAATTTCCCACTCAAATAATGTGCAACTATGAAAAAAATTTATTTAGAAAGTGCATTAGGTAGGTAATAAATATAGTTATATAAAATCTTACATTATTTTTTGTTGTCAATTTTTAGGGAATAATGTTTGAAAATGTACTTTTCTAATCATGATATTTATTGTTATTTTATGGATATTTTTATAGTTTTGCAAAAATCCAATCATGAACATTCTCACTGATAAATTATAAACTTATTGTTTTGTGTAATTATAATAGTTATTGTTTTACCTAATTTGTAACAGTACCTCATATCAGTGGCTTATGCAAAAATTGATATGGTTGTTGTATTTTTTTAAGACTATTTATTACACTTTTGTGGCATTTATTTTTATTTGAGTAATTATTCAATTTCTAATTCTGTAACGTAATGACTTCATCTCATTTTCGATTTTAATACGATATTTATTATATAGAACTATTTTATATTTTAAATAAATTATTACACTTACAGTTGCGTAAACATATTATACTACTATCAATTTAAATAACACTCCTTAAATCTGAAATATATGGCAGTCACAGATAATAAAGTTTTGTGAAACAAAAACCTAATTATTATCATTATTCTTTGACTGCCTCGTATTAAGCGCATTTTTATAACAAACGATTTCATCATTTTTACACTTTTTGTATATATACTTACATGGAATTTAAAAAACGTAAATGAGAGTGTCAGAATCGTATCAGATAATTTGTTTTGTGTACAAACACAATATGAATAAATCGAGGAAAGATCATTATTGGATAAGACCAAAAATCAAAGTTCTAAATTTGCAAGGTTCTTGTTTATTTAAACAAGAAAAATAATTTTATGAGAAAATACGAAAATCATTAGTCAGAAAAGCCATACGGAAAACAGGAATTGTACTATACATATATATTATGTAGGTGTTATACTGGCAGTACGATTGGAAAATACTATTTGTGTTCAAATAAAAACAAGTGTTTTATATTAAACAGAAAGATAATGGAAAATTATGTGCTTAAGGTCCCGTAGTTTCTTAGCAGTGACTAGAGGGTAATCGAGGAAAGAGAGAAGTTTAAAGTGATTTGAAATAAAGAGAAAGGCAGGAAGTTGTGACCTAATGTAAGTCACAAAAAAGCGACTATTTGGCGCCTGGAAAGATTAAGTTTCCAGAGCTGATGGTGTATAATATGAGAATCGTAAGAAAAATAGTTGTGTGCCAAAAAAAAGTATTAAATCCAGTGGTAGTAATAACTATTAGATTTGTTAATCGCGCTAGATAATTTTTTGTTGTGAGTAGAAAAGAAATGTTCGGAAAGAAATCTTATTGAATAGAAAATGTCTGGTCGGATTAGAGGAACAGCACAAGGCTTATCACTTTCTTATTTTGAAAAATCCGTATTACAGAGGACATAACATAGTTGGAAAATGATTTAATTTTAACTGGAAGACGAAGTCTTATGAACTAATCAATTTCAATAAAAACTGATAAGTCTTGACATAGTTGAAAAACAAAGTAAGATAAAATAAACCTGAAAGAAAAATCTGTAAAAATAATAATTAAGTTTTGAAAATTGATGTAGGTATGCTTATATTAATTGCTAGACATGTTAAAAGTATCAAATTGGTGTATGGTTGAAAGTACTAAAGGTGATTTTAAATCATTCAATCAATTTTGTTATTGCAAAAAATAGAGACTAACTAACTTTTGGAATTAATAACTATATTATATGTTTTAAAAATAATATTATTTCAGTAAACTGTATAGCCGTGGTATAGGGCAGAGTTTTCCAAAGTGCGTTCCGTGGGACAATGTCAAGGTTGAAAGATGTATGTGATTATTGAGAAAATTATGTTTATTTAATGTTTGTTATTTTAAAAAAAAATTTTTAATTGAACATTTTTTTTTTTTAAACTAAGTTCAATAAAGAAAAGTCATTAACAGTTTCGTTAAAACATTTTTTGGACTTAAGAGTTTAGAGTATTGGTTTTCCTTTTTTTATTTAAAAAAATTGTAGTTGAGTTGGTTTAGACATTGGGGTTCCAGGAAACACAAACAATATTTTAAAGGTGCCGTGGTCGTAGAAGTTTGAGAACCACTGGTATAGTGTACCTAATATATTAACGTATATAATATGGACTATGAAAATAAGTAGCAGGTTTATTATAAAGCAATTGTTTTATACTCTCATACGGTTGGTATAAAATATTCATATTGATTGCATAATATATTACTTGGGTTTAAAGTTTCTGAACATTTTTAATGTTGATGTCCAATAATCGTATTGTTGTTTCAGTGTACTCTAATGCTTTTTAGAATTCCTTCAGACCATTTAAGTCCTTGCCGGACAAGGAACTCTTTGATATCGTGTTAAGTAGTTTTGGAGTATTGTTTCCACGGTCGCACGAATATTTTTGATGCACATGATTCATTTGGTCACGTCCTTAATGAAGTCTTACAATAATACTTAATTATAAAATCAATTCTTTCCGGAAGTGGGTGCTTCTGAACTAGGGATTTTCGTCTTTGTGCATTCGTTTCAGTTTTAATGTTTCTTATATTTTATAATAATATTTGAATGCAATACAAATTAGATGACGACCACATTTTAAATATTAAGCTTAGTACAGTTTATAAGTGTGTTATTTTATTCAGTGTAATGATTATCACTTTAGTTTTTGCCTTTAAAACATATTTTAACGTGCCTATATTTTAGTGTCGAATTCCGCGATTAAAACTACAGGTTTTTATAAACAACTTATAGTATAAACCTTAAATTACAAAAAATAAAAAGGAACAACTAATAAACAATATAATAAAATATCAATTTATAGTACTTACCTAAAGTACAACGTTCAGTACTTTTTTATTGCATTAAATACTACACTGTATAAAACAAAACGTATAAGCTAGTTAAATGTTTTATATACATTATAAAATAAGTTCGTCAATATTTTTTATTTTTCAATGTCCTAAGAATGAATTTCAAATTATTTTATGTGTCAGCTCAACGATGACAGCGGCACAATAGGCATACTTGAGCAGAGGATAAAATCTGAATTTTAATCAATTCTAGTAATAAATGGCAATATTGTGTCATAATTTCATATAACTTTAAGCAATTAAAAACATTTCATATTTGACATGAATAACGATATTGTCTACACTTCATGTAAAGATTAAACTAACTGAAATAAATTCCTTAGAGTAGACTTCTATGTACAATATACATATACTTCTTATTAAACAATTAGGAAACATGTCGTAGTTTGGTGTATTATTTGAAATTGGGTATTTGAAAGAAAATGGATAAAAAGTTAAGTTAATTAACCCTTTCTCCTTCAAACACTTTTAAATTATTGTACACTTACAGGCCAAGGTTTTTTTTATCTGATAACAACATTTCGGCACACCTTACATTGAGTCCCGTAAATATAGATGTTATTCAAAAATACTTTCTGTTTAGTGGTAATTTAACTATCAAAAGAAATTTGAATATAAATTCATTGTCAATTATGTTAACCAGTTTAATTATATTATTATTTATTAGTATAAATTATAGTATAAGATGATGTGTTTATGTTTATATCTTTAATTATCAAATAAATCCAATATTTCAATTTGTAAGTCTTTGCCTAAAAAACGCAGTGCTTACCTTCATTCTGAACACTTTTTTTTTTAACAAACTCAATTTTACCCCTGGGCAAAAATCAATTGAATTCAAATTTAGTTAATCACTTGTCTATGGTTAACAATTCTTGAATTTTAAGAATACAAATCACTTTTCAAAACAATGTTTGAAATTGAAGAACATAAATATCATACTAAACATTGTATAAATAATTAATATTTTATAATATGATTATACAACATTTTTTAAATTTTAGATTAGTTTATTATATCAATATGTAAATTACCTATTCCTGATTTTCAGAGTTTCCGAAGTGATATTATTAAATAACGTGATAAATGTTCTACTGCTTATTAATTATCTCACGTATATAGTGAAAATAAACTTTTTGTTCTTAGTCAGAGTATTAAATATTTCATACAAAATTTAAATATTATCAGAAGAGTTTCTGAAATGTATTGAAATAATGATCAAATATAAGGTCTTTAAGTAAATTTTGAAATTCCAAAAATTAGATTTTGAATAACTGTATTATTGCAGAGAAAATGAGGTTAGTGTGCTTTTTGAATCACTTTGAATATTGGTGAACTAATATTGCCACGGTATTCAATTGAGTTATTAATTTATATATAATTGAATTAAACGCTATATAACTATAGGCTAAAGAGTTTATTGATATATCTAATTTGTGTAAGTATAATTGTTATTAAATATTGAAAAAATTAAAATCAAAAATTACTTTAAATTTTTTTTTTTTCTAATTTAAAATTGTTTGAACCTTAACAAGTATCTATTTAGTATCACAAGTAACTTAAATCTCAATATGATAAAACATATATTAGTATTATTAATGTTTAGTTATAATATTTTCTTTTTTCCCTTTAATTTTAACAAAATTACTCAAGATTTCTTCAAAAATAAAATGTCCTTAAGCAATTGTTACTCATAAATATAAGATAATTTTCAAATAATTCTTATTGATTTTGAAAACAATATTATATAATATTGTAGTTCAACTATGAAGAGTATTCCAGTTATTGTTAATTTAACTTATATAATATATACTAATATATATATAAGTATTATATTATTGAATTTAGGTTTATTGTACTGACTTTATGGTATGTTAAATATTTCAATTTATATTTTAAATCATCATATTGTATTGTTATTTATTAAAATAAATTGATTTCACGTCGATTTAAAAGGTGTGTTTAATCAGCTTCAACCATTTGAATCAGTGAAATATTAAAAAAGGCAATACTAATTTAAAAGAACCTATAATAATTTATGTTGATTATTTACCATAAAAAAGTATAGAAATATAATAAATTGAGTTTTCGAGATAAAATAAATTCTTTTTAAACTTTTAAAGTTTTTAAGATCATCATAGATAATTAAGAGCGTTTGTGTGAAATAAGCTTCATGATTCATTTTTTTTTTATAAACTTATAATTACAATATTATTGATACCTTACTCCTTTTTGTATTATTTAACCTTATGGATTGTTTAAATTAATACGTTATTTGTTTTTGTTAATTTCCACATAATAAATTAGTTAAAAAAAATTAAGTGGCAAATTCACCATATGTTAGTAGATAACAATATTTACTTAATCTAGGTACTTTTTAGTTAAAATATATCATGAATACGTCTTGCCGAATTCAGGCATATTTTTGTTTTTCAACGGAGTTGTGTTGTTTTGATATCCGAATGAAACGACAATCGCATTTATACGTATAATATGACACAGTCATAATGAATACTTTGTTAACGGCTAAACATTATTTTGTTAATTAACTGAAAAAAAACATGATTTATATCATTGCAGTCAAACTGTTTTACACATTAAAAACATAATTTACCTTACTCTCGTCATAGGACCTCCATAGTTTATGTTCATAATTACAAGTTTACCTCAGTTCTATCGAATTTCAAAAGTGCTGTACACGACCTCTACCATGTAGTCCTCTTACAGCGCATCTATGCATGTACCTGCAAGCTCATATGGCCATGATGATAAACATAATAGACGCTTCACCACCTCAATTAGTATCATTGAAACGTGCACGTGTATAGTAATAACTAGAAAACGTGTGTGCTTGTGTGTGTGTGGTACGTATTTTATCCAATAAAACCAGGTCTTGTATATGAATCACGCGCTTGAATGAAATTTGAATGATACATCAATATGCGACATCCACTGCACGTGTAGATGCACAATAATATTATAGTACACGTGTACGCGGAGTCACTGCAGTGTAAGTTGTGACTCGTGACGGTGACATTTCATAATATGCTCGTCGAAAATATCGTTTGGCAAAATAAACTTCAGTATTTTCGGTGACTACTTATACGAGGCGATGGTGTACACGCCCTTCTGATTTCGCCGCTCTTGGACGTACCTTGAATATTATATAATATGTATCCCATATACATATATATAAATATGTATATATACATATATTTATATAAATAAAGGTATATAATATATAATATTCACGGTATGTCCGATATATATATGCAGATATATATTCAAATATACATATAGGTATATATATATATAATGATATATTATATGCGTATTATATATTTTATAGCCGAAGGGTAGAAGCCAACTCCCGTGAAAACTTAATTATCTCCGTATTTTTAATTTATATTATGCGCCTGTCGATTCGGAAAATGAAAATCTACAAGCGCCGTCGGTGATGCTGTTTTGCTTATCCAAACAGCGGACAGGGACAAACAGCGAGAATGGTATATAACTTTCAGGCTATGAATTATTTATCGTGATAAACGTGGAAGCGAACGACAGGGTCAAAGTGAAAAACGTCTTGAATTAAAAAAATTAAAATAAATCATATTTTGTCTCAAAAACGATTGCATCACTTATTTATACAGTATCAACACTTTTGAGCCGAGGTTAACATTTTATCAAAATGATTGAATGTAAATAGATCGAACAATCATCTATAGTATTATATACACTTTGTGGACAACGAACTTAGATTATCATCTTCGATCTATCACACAACTATTATTAAAACGAGTATATATAAAGAGGACGCGACGCCCGCATGTGTGGTCTCCGTCTTACTAATGTATAACATTGCAAAAACTGTTTTGCGCGGGACAACTTTTCTCGCATCATATTTGCTGTAGAATTACCAAATTTTCACAACACGTAAAAATGAACTTTATCTGTGCAACAGAGTGCTTTTTTAAATTACACTATCTAATCATTTTTTATAAGCAAATTAAAAAAAAAAACAAAATGTTTAGAAGCAAATAACTTTTACTGTAGTTATGTTATCTGAAATATAGGCACGCTGTTTCATAGAACATTTTCTACTCTATATGTTCAGAAACGTTGGAGCCACACTACAAACACAGAAACATAAAAGTTGTCCCTCGAAAAACAGTTTGTGCTATGTTGTACAATTTTAAGACGGAGACAACATATGCGAGTGTGGCGTCCTCTTAACACAGTATCCAATGCGAATCGTTGGCAAATCATTTTCAATTTTTAAGTTCAGAAATATTTTATCGGTTGCTACACAGTCACGCTGATGTTTTAATACAGAATAATAGGCACCAATCGTAATAATTTATAGTGATTAATATTAGTGGAAACACATTATTCAAAATCGCAATGAACGAGCGTTGTATATTATAACACACCTATAGTATGGTTGGGTAATATTCAATTTTCTAGAGAAACGGTTTGTTATTTTTTATTACCAAAAGGTTTATCCAAAACTAACCTCAAGTTTCACCCTAAATGGTCAGAATTATTGCAATATTATACAAACGTTAATGACTTAATATTTAATTGGTACGTGTGCATTATAATTTAGCTACCTGACGATAGTAATTTATTATTAGGATTATGGTAGCAGAAGCACAACTAAAGGGTCTTTCCTAAAAAGAGAGCTAATGGAAAAAACCACTATAATGCTTTCATCAGATTATTTTTTATCTTTCAGTTTTAATTATTCAAGTTCGATATGCAATATTCATTTAAACAAAATACTGAAATCTGTATAAGACCCGTTATCCCGGTACCAAAGTATGTAAATTATAAGTCAAAACACATCCTAACGATTTGTATTTCCTTTATCACGATTTGTTATCCTAAATTCAACATTTGAACATCTCCACAAACTTAAGAAAGTCAATATTCTCTTAGTGGTATCTGGGTAACTGTTATCATCGAATTGTACCTGCTACGTATATAAGTTAGGAAGAACAAATAAAAATAACTAACTAGAAAACGCACAGTTCAAGAGTATACCTACTGTTCATTTCTTGGCTTCTTAACATGTATATTACTTGGATATTTTAAAATTTGGGTTCGGGAAGAAAATAATATTGCCGGAAATATTGTCATATTATAACCATTAAAAAAAAATGAATAACGGGGTCGATATACGCGCTCTCAAGCGCATACAACCTAGTCTCGCCGTCATATCACATTATATCCTTTGGTAACAACGACATGATACGTTCTACATGTTCCATAAGTGGCACATCGTACGTCTCGGAATATTAAAACGCTAAAAATATGATATTCCTGCATCGCTGATCGTAACGGGGAGAACTTATATGACCATCACGAGCAATAAACACTATTAACACTGACTATATGAACAGTATAAACTATAAACAGTACGATGGAGGGCAGATTTACTTCTCAGTAATAAGTCATCCTAATTATATTTAAATTTCGACGTGGTGCAAATCAACCTTAAGAGTAATTACACATTAACACTCGGGCTTTGAAAATGTCCTGACCTGTGAGATTCAATCCAGGTATACTCGTCTACACTTTACTTAATTTTTCCAAAGGATCGCATTGGGTCTAATAATATTATATAATATTTTTTTAATTATAAATTGTATAAGTAAACTAATTTAAAAAAAAAAAAAGCTACTTACATACTTTTACGACTTATACGTTTCAATTACAGCGACTCGTTAAAAATGTATATGACTAGACATGGCGACTATTATAATATTGTGTATACGTATAATACTATATAGGTACGAGTGTTACGCGTGTCCTTTCATTTCTACCACGGAACACAGCACGTGCAATCAAAATGCAGTGCAATCTCGTAACAACCCTTTAAACCCTCTTTTTTGCTTTTGTGCTCCCCTAGAAATACACAACAACGACGGCAGTTGTGGCCAAAGTGGTTAGGTATGATTATATGACGCAAGTATCGAGTGTGTTTGGAGATGATAAAAAGAAATAAAAAACATATAAACGGTGAATGAATGGAAAACTCGGACGGGGAATTCCGTTGACAATGGAAAATATTAAAAATAAAAAGACAAGTGGATATGTAATATATTTCCCTTTATATATTGTCGTGTTTGGAGACAAAATACGCGCGACAGTTATACGTGTATGCTGTATAGATGATACAACCCGTTGCGACTTAACGGGTGAAAATGACAACCCCATTAAACTGTCAACGCAGTCTGTATAGGTATTGATAAGGATTTGAAAACGTTCATCTGTTGATAATCATCGGAGACCACAACTTTTTTAATATCATACCAAGTAATCAATGATTCTCATAATATCACAAAGTGCGGTTCTTATGTACGTATTCAATTTCATTATAACCGTAAATAATAACATTGAGTAAAATGTATTCTACAATATTATATTCAATGATAGGTACTAATATTGTTTTATTAATGGATTAAATTAATAATAATAATAGCCTATCAAATTGGATGTGGCTTGTATTGTTTGGAATTTATAAAGACATCTAAGACACGTAGATGCCCACATAAAAATATTTATATTAGAATTAGTTGTCTTTGGCCAAAATGTTTTTTTTTTAACTGTAAATGCATCTCATTATTGTAATATATTTTCTTATAGTATTTTTAAAATAAGTTTTAATAGTGGCTATAAAATATATAAACATTAAGTTGTCTTATTTATACTATTTTAACTACCTACATAATAGCATTATGAATAACTAATACGTCATGATCTTTAAAGTTCACTGTTATAATATTTCAAACATTTTTCTCCGAGTTAAAATAATTATAGTATAGTAAATATTTTTATAACGAACGTATACAAGTGGTTATGACAAAAATCCAATGCCTACAGTAGTTTATTTTTATTGAATGTGTTTATCATACAAATAAACTGTAAATATAATAAAAATGCTAAAAACAAAATAATTAATTGTTATTTAATAATTAAATATTGTCAAAAAATATTAAAAATTATTTACAATGTTGATAATTTGTATGATGGGCTGGTAAAATTTTAAATGAACCGTGTTCTTTCTATGGTCTCATAAAATGTAATATTTTTTAAAAATGTCTTAAATTTAAGAATATTCTTATTTTAAGTAAAAAAAAAAATATAATTAAGTACCTATAATTAAACATTTATAAAGTTTACAAAGTTGTAAGTTTATAACATTTTTTGGCATTAAATTATGAAAATGTACTTTTAAATGGAATTATTTAAATATAAAACCTAATAAAACTTTCATGTAATAAATAAAAAACACAACTATTTCATGTGAGAATAATATAGTTTAAAATAATTTGTATTCACTCTACGAGAACAATTTAAATATTTTATAAACTAAGAGAGAATACTCATTATTTATGAAAAAGTATTATTATTATTACTAAACATTATATTATACATAAGTATATACAATTATAATCTTATCAAGTATATGAATTTTCTAGTTGTGTATCGGGATACTTGGAATTACTGGATTCCTTTGGACAAGGAACAGGGCCTCGGATATGTGGCCAAAACGAACGGTTAGCACCTCCAGTCGTCATGTTTGCAGATCAAGAATCGGCCGTATTGAATTTCCGGTAAGGATCAAACATATAAGAGTGTCCGTTTATATAAGAATATTATACATTTTATTGAAATTATTTTTTATAAGATTTTCCTAGCAAGTAGATAAGATGAGATATAAATGATATAATATACATTTCTTACGGCTTAAAATTTAGTGAATAAATATATTCAATAAAAATAATATAGATCTGAACTGAGTGCAAATAAAAGATATTTTAGTTACCGCCTAGTGCGATAAATGAAGGGATAAATGGTTGAACGGCTTTTATAGTGGTTTTCATCCTTTCGTACGTTTATGACTGCGTGAAAGAGATGATAATATATAATGTGAACCAGGAAGACTATCACGGTAAAAGGTAGTTATTATTAAAATTTGTTCTTTGTGAAATAGGCTGCACGTACAATACCATCTGGAGAGGAAGTAATGCTTCTCACCATGCTTGCGGTTCAAGCGAAATTTTTTTTTTTAAATTAAATTGTTCACTATACTATAGAAATTGTTATTAATAGTAGTTATCTATAGTTAAATAATATGGTGTCACATTGAAATGAGATAATGGTTTTGGGATATAATTTTACTATACAAACATCCCGAGTAAAGTACAATTTTAATATTGGTAAATAATAATATTATGAATTACAAATATGTTATTTATAAAGTAAATGTATTACTTCTTAATATACGTCCAAACAATTATAAACAAAACAATAAAATTAAATCGATACAAAACAAATATTCATTAAATAATATTTTATTACACCATATTAAAATAAAAATCAGAATTTATCATACAGTGTAATAATTATAACGACAATATTATAAAAATATAGAGAGCTTTGTATTGTTCATTCATCGAGAATGTTTTTATTCATCCTCATTTTAACCCTTCCCCCTTAGACAGCTATAACTATAATAAACACAATACTTCTTCCGCCTCATTTCCTTTTACTTGACTGAATCTTTATACTGTTTAATGTTCATTCACAAAATAACATTATCTACCATAAAAAAAAATTAAATGGAAAAGTTGTAAAAAAAAAGATAATTTAAAACATGACAGTAATGAACTAATGTAATTACACTACTCATTATGTTGAAAAAACATTTGTAAATTGAAACAAAACAGATTATTTTAATAAGTAATAACAATATGACCTACCGGAAAAGAAATAGTTTAGTATAAATAAATAAGGGTTGCGCAAAAGTTGTTTGCAAAAACCACATGTTATAATAGAAAAACATTTAAAATTATAAAGTATAAATCAACAAATATTTTTATATTTACATTTTCATTACTAGTAGTGCTTTCCAATATGAACAAAAGGATAGAAGTATAAAAACAGTATAATAGATACTAAAAAGAAAAAGTATCTACCAATTGTATATTTTTTTATACGTTAATGAATCAAAAAATATTATATTCAAATTTTAAATTTTAATTATTACATAGTTTGTGATATTACGGTATTTATTAAATTATACATTATACACGATATGAATGTTATTTATAGATCCCGATTAGAGTAAAGAACCTGCAACTGGCCCAAATGCATAATAGAAATATGCAATTTTCATATTTTTTATTTCCATTTTAAATAAATAATCTTTTAAATATGTACGTATAAAAGACCATCATAATAATTCATTGTGTTCAAATGTACTGTACTCTACGGTTTTATTGTTATTAATAATAACATGAAATATAATTTGTTACGATACATATAATAATAATAATAATAAGAAGAATAATAATAGTAAATATAAGAAAGTACTCAATGTTGGAAATTTTGACTGAATATCAGAAAATGCATACATTTTATATTCTGACTTTTTAATACAAAATATGTTAATTTTTAACTAAAAGTTTATTTTAATAATTATTCGTACACAAATAATGTTTAGAGGTAGGTACTTATACATCCATCGAAAATATTTAGACTTAATGTACCTATCTACGTGCAAAACAATATGTTGTAAAAACTGAAATTGATTAAAAATGGATTTATTTCAAAATGTATAAGTAACAATATATTTTAATTAATTTTATAAATATATATAACATAGGTATTATTATATTACGTTTCATCCTAACGACAAGCGGGTATAATGCGTTTAATTATTAACGCTGGAAATTTTCTTTTAACTGAGTTGTATTAAAAGTGATATTATTATCTTTATTAACGACACCATAAATTTAGACGTGCGCTGAAAAGCCTTTGAAAGTTTTCCCTTCACCACCTGTGCGTCTGTATTGCTTATTGTTTCACCGCCATATATAAAAAGGTTTGTTATTAATAACACCATCATGATTGTATATTTTTGTATTTCGATGAAATCTTAGTAAGAAATCTCTAATTCCTTTTATTGATCTTCGGAAAAAATATATATATTTAATGAGAAAAGGGTGAACCGAGATTAGGGTCAGATTTCCGACTGATGGGTTTTTGCGGTCAGTTTTTGGTGTGCAGCCAACGGTCCGAGACAGATGGACGGACGGACAGCAAGACAGACGGACAGACTCTGACATTAATTTTCTATAGACACGCGCACACAAGCGGGCCTCTCACCCCCGGGCAAAGGCCTCAACCCTAGACTGGCTTTGCTTCGATCTGTAATCCAAATAGCTTCACTGTTATCGTCAAAGAGTCTGAATTTTGTATACTCGAAACGATATTTTATCCAATGGATTCCGTCGTATACTCGTATAGCTGTCCTGCTAAAACGCATATACTTCGATATGCCCATTGGCCAGAGGGCTTTTATTTCTCTTAAAAATCATTCCACTATTTCCCTTTTCCCTATCTAGCGCTTGATGGATGTATAGATCACTCTCGGACGTTTTGGATTGGTAAATATGGTTCTTACCGGTCCGTGGACAGCAGCTTTTGCTTTCGTACCATCGCTATATTCGTGACTTTTTTTTTAAAAGTCACACACGTATTTCTGCATGGCTTCACAATCGCTTTCGGGAAACTGATAATGTTTAATGACAACGCACTGACGCACAACGAACTCTTCGAAAGCGGTAAAAGATATTACACGGGCACTGAATAAATTTCAACCAATACAGAGTTGTAAGTAAGCACTGATGTCACCACAATTTAACGGTTAAAACCAATCATGAGTTATAGTTACTTATATTGAAAGGTAATAATAATGAACAAAATAAAAAAAATCGATAAAATTCCCTATATAATTAAAATTAACATCAGATAAAATTATACAAAATGGATTTTTCTCTTATTAATAAAACATATTTTTCTCATTATTTTATGATACATTATAATATTATATTATTTGCTGTATTAATTTTATACCCAAAAAATATTTTTTTTATTTGTACCATATAAAACTGCTGTGAAATATCGTTTTTACCAAAATATACTGGTTTTATATCCTTAAATCAAAAAAGTAATACAAAGTTTTATTAAAAAAATAAAGCTTAGACATTGGAGATAAAAGTCGAAATATTATAACATTAATTGTTTTAAAACATTTGATGATTTAATAGTTAATACAATTAAATTCCATGGCGTTGAACATGAATCGCATCGATAAGAGTTTAACTTTGAGTACCAAACTAAGAACAATAAATAATGAAAACAATTTTCAGATTATTAATACACCTAATTATTGTTTTATCGTTCTAGAATTGAAGAAGCCACGTCTAGATCACAGTTTTTGGCATACTTTAGCTTTACTTCGCTAACGAATGTTCATGGTCTAGCGTTCAGGCCCAAAGGAGGCAGAAGGATAGAGCACACGGGTGAGTCCATGCATTTTAATTAAACTGCTCGGTCTCGTAGGGTCTGTTCCCTCGTGATCCCACGATGTAGGTAATACAGACTATAGCGTACTTATTACCCTATGTCGAGTTGAAACGTAGGTAAAACTGTAAAAGTGTAGCACGTACACACTTGTGAATCAAAAATTCTTGTTCCGAGATTAGGATTTGTACCTAACTGCGAGCGTATGTTGTTTTCGTAATTGCTGTAGTTATATGCTATCTTATTTTTCAAATTCACATTGTAGTATGAATGTATGATTAAAACAGTTTGGTACTTACCTTATTCAACCGAAAGTTGTCTATTGATGTTTCACGTTAAATAGCATTGTTCAAAAAGACAAACGTCGTTATAATTGAGCTTGTTCGTAAAATTAAATATGGTAATCTTAAAATGTTTGAGTAAAATTATATAGGTATGTATGCCATTCAGATGCTGTTCTGTTATTTGGCATTATGCGCTCAGCTGATAGCAAACATTTAAAATCATATAAAACGATTCACAAATATTTTTTTAATCCTGCATAGTTAGTCTAATTTGTTTTTATATGCTAAACATTGAATTTTCAAGAATGCCTTGTGATATAAACGATAAAATACCATAGAGCCATATAATGTTATTCAGGATAATATCATAACAATGAAATGTTACGGGCACACACAAATGCAATTTAATGTGATATATTGCCTTCATATTTTACTCGAATCATTAATTTTTCGCTAAACGATAAAATACACACCAAGAGTGATTCTGATTTGAACATCTGTTTTCATATAATATAATGTTTTCGTGTACAGGATGGCTCATTAAGTATGACTGATATTAAGTAGTGGGATAATGGAGTTTCTATTACCTCGCCAAAAATATTATACATATTAAGTAAATCACTGCAGTTATATATGTATGTGTGATTGTGTGA
This sequence comes from Myzus persicae, assembly GCF_001856785.1. Classification (NCBI taxonomy): domain Eukaryota; kingdom Metazoa; phylum Arthropoda; class Insecta; order Hemiptera; family Aphididae; genus Myzus; species Myzus persicae. Next base: position 256,334 of record NW_019103739.1, read on the forward strand.
ATATATTATTATACAATAACTGATGTACTTAAGTCTTATACATTTAAAATTTATTTTTATTTAAATTAAAAAATAAAGAAATAATACAATATACAGAATGATTCATACCAAACATACTTATCTAATTTTATTTTTCAATAATTCAGTTTATCAAAATCTGAGTTTTGAAATTTTTCAATATACTTTAAGACGATATTTTCAAATAATTAAGATTATACCTTGTACTACCAAATGAACTACAAACTTTTGTTTTTCAAAATATTTGACGAGCAATTATAGAGTTTTTTGACTTTGTTTACTAAAGATCAGGCCCATGATAATGGGTTTGAAAAATATTGAGTCTATTATAAGTCTATGGTGATTGGAAAATTTTAGTAATTAATATTAATCATCAATATTTATAATTTTAAGTAAGTATAATAAATCCTACATTCAATTATATTGGATGTATTTAATATTTTTGTAAAAACCAATTTCTTAAACTATTATCCTTAGTATAAACCATTGTCCAAATTTCGAATTAGCTACATTGAAATTGTCAATACAAATTATTTAATAAAATATAATTTACAGTATAAATGGTATTTTCATTTGAACATTTGAAAAACAGAAGTTTGTTCTCCTCCTGACACTTTTTGAGTAGCCCAAAAGGTTTTTAGAATTAAAAAAAATATGTATTTTATGTAAGTATATTTAAAAATTTTAAAAACAAAATTTGAATAAATTCATTAGGTATGAAAGTAAGAAAATGGGGATCAGCATGCTCGGCGAATCACCGTGTTAAAATTATACATCTAGGTATATTATATGAATGTTGAATTTTAGTTGTGTCATACTTTATTATAATTAAATTTTTACCGGTAGGTAATACATATGAGTCTGAACTGCAATGTATAAAATATTCAAACAATACTATCTGTCAGTTTTATTTTAAATGTTCTAAAGAAAATCATATCCATGTTGTAAAATTTATGGGATGCACATTTTATTGTTATTTATAGTTTCTTTTATCATTATATAGGTATATATTTGACATATTAATTATTGTATCTAAAATTAAAATCAATTTTTTTTTATTGTGAAACTCTAGAGTAATATTTTAAAAAATTTTAATAATTGAACAAGATGTCAATGAATTTTAATAATTTGTCATGTATCATATAATAATTACATTATTGTCGAGTTTACATTTGCATGATGATATTTTTACTTAAAATTTCACATTTATTTTTAAGTACCTATTTTTAGGTACCTTTAAATTTTCATAAGATCTTTAATAAATAATAGGTAAGTAAGTCAAAATGTTCGAGTAATAATAATAATAAGAAAAATAAGTAACATCATTATTATAGTGTTATACCAAATTGAACGATATTAATTTTATTTTATAAGCTCCAAAGAGCATTGTGCAAAGTTAATAATATTATCTTCTGGGAATTATCTGTAATAATAATTATAAAATATGTTTGACATATTATAAGTTGAATACATAATATATAATATATAGTTTATACAATATAGTTTTAATTGTATTCAACTGTTATGTTGTTTAATTTTCCTTTAACACTTCAAATTTTATTAATTTTATTAGTACAGTGTACTTTTATTCCCCCGTAGTTAGTTTAAACAATATAATTAATTAATTATATTTTACATTTGTTTACACGTTTTATGTTTTTTTTCTGTTTGACTTTGTAAAACACGATGAAATAAGTACCTACCATATTAAAATTTAATTGATTAAATGAGAAAAAGGTTTCATTTATTGTTCATTACTATTAATGAATTTATTAAATGTATTATCAATTTGTAGTCTGCTTACAGCTTATCCTGTTTTGAATTTTAGAAACACAATTACACAATATAACCTACCTTTTCTATTCCATAATGAATTTTATTTAAAGCTTTAAGTCAATCATCACATTATTTCCAGTTTAAAATTTCAAGAAATGTAACGTACTTTATATTTTATAAACAATATTTCGAATAATTAAAAAAAAATATATAATTATTAGACATAATGAATTGCCATTAAAATTGTCGTCAAGTCCCAGTTAATAACAGTTAATGTCAATTAAAATATTTAGCCAGATAATTTGACGCTGCAAATAATTTTTTTCTGTTTTTTATTTTTAATATTAACTTTACAAATTATTTATGATAAACGTCATTAACATATTATAATATTTATTATTAATTAGTATTATATAACGTAGTGACGGCGACTGAGATAGGCAATCTGGCTACACGTAGGTTCACGGGTCATTTTTGTTAAAACTAAAATATCATTCGATTTTTTTCCAGTTTGTGATTGGCTGTATCAAGACTTTTCTTGTAACAAGGACTCTTGTACGCTGGCTAGCCCAGGGTTTCCGGGAATTTATGGTACAAACCTTTATTGCAAGTACCATATTACCACAAGCTCCGTTCATACCAAAGTACGGCTACAATTTCTCACGTTATCATTACCACTCAAGTAAGATATAACAATAATATTTTATTAGTATAACACATTACATTGTTTTTAGAAATATGGCTAGTATATTATATTATCATATTACACAAAAAGTTGACTGTATACAGAAATTCGTGGAAAAAACAAAAAGTATTAAAAACAATAAATTCTAACTGCTTACACTCTTACAGTGATAAAATAGAATATCTGTATTATTTATTTCTAACATTCATGAAACGTATTAGACCAAATTATAATTTTTTAATAGTATATTAATATGAAAATACTCTTACTTCCAATATTTTTCATAAATAGCTTATTATTAAATTAATTTTTTTTTTAAGTATAATATAATCCACATGATACATTATAATTTATAGATTACAAATATAATATATTATAATATTCCGTTGAACGAATTACGCGTAATTCATACTTATATCAAATATTTTAATTACACAATTTGGCCAAATTAAATGAGTTACTTAAGTTCATTGTTACTATTATTTTTTTTTTTCATAAAAAAATATGTTACTCGTAACAAATTGCATAGATTTATCATGATATTAAATTGTAATATAATTAGTACTATATTTGGGCGTCTCGTGAAGTATTTTTCGCAAATCTTCAAATGTATATTCTTATGATATTCCTGAACCATCAAGATGAACTTAATGACACAATTATTTTTAAAGTTGTCAAAACAATAACGGACAAAAACCGTTTGTTTAATTTCCTCACGTTGTTTTTGTAATCCACCGTATTGTTTTGATTGTTTTCATACTGGCACGTGTATACACTTTGTACTTGGGTCAACGGAGATATGTTGAATGTTGATGCTTCATTGTGTGTATAGTGGCCAGTGCGTATCTCTTAAACAAACTTGCACAAGATTTTATTTCGTAAAAATCATCTCTTATGGAATTTATATATCAAATTCTTATAGAAATCAGAATTCATCTTTCTTTGTATGATAGGTAGTTAAAATGTAAGCAAGTGAGAACCACTCTTTCGAACTGCAAGTGCCAAACGTGTCACTGCAATGAATGTGTTCGATTTGAATTCAATGACTTATTATTGTATACGAACAAAGATTGTGATCAGAGTCGACGTGTCAACCAAGGATATTTTAAATAATAATAATATTGGTGTTAGTAAGCATAGTTAGGTTGAATTTTTTTTTTTTGCGGTATCCATTCTTTCTCGAGTGGAGATATATATTTGTTATTATTTAGATTGTCACAATTGATTTGTTTTTAAATTAAATGAATAAGTGTTTGCTACAAAAACATAAAATACGTTTCTAAATAGGTTAAATTTAGTTAAAGTATTTAAAATGAAACTTACTTTAATAACATAAAAAATTCTAGACATTTGCTGTTCAAATGGTATTTATAAAATATTTTTATATTCATTGAATATAAAAGTATATTTAAATGTACAATTTTTCATCTCAATATGTGATTTTTTTATATTATGTATGATTTGATCGATATCCTTTGATCATATTTTAAATAGTACGTGGTTTTTGTATTATTTATTTTAATTATTAAACAATATAATTTATCATACATTGGTTTAGTATGCCACCTTTTCATTCCGAGAATAAAGTAAAATATATACTTGATTTTACAAAATTATTTATTGACAAACGTATATGCCATTCTATACCACTGACACTGTTATTATATTTAATTTTATAGTGATAGGTTATAAAGCCCGATTCGAGAATTAAAATTAAAATTAAAAACCATGTGGTTTTCACAAACTGTCTGTGACCCGGGAGTGCGTTAAAATTGTCTCGAGCGAAATGACTTCGCATTGCCGCACACCGAAAATATACTCGGCGGGATAATTAATCCAAACACTCTACCAAAACACACACACTGCACATATATTTGCGTATGTATAATATAATATATGTGTGCATAATCAAAACGAACAAAAGGACAATAAGCAGGGTAAAGACGAATGGTGGTGACGGAGAGGAAAGGAGTGTGTGAGATCGGATAAATATATTCCGAGCTCGTGTTGCAAACAAAACGGCGGTGGCGTTTGTGGATTTCGACCCACCGACCCGAAGAAAATGTTTTACCCTCCAGGGGTGTCTGCAGCTGCTCGGCGTGTGTAGCCGTCGAAGAACCGTGGAAACGAAACGAGCGGATCCTCCGAGGGCCGGCCAGTGGCGACTGGCCCGGCAAGGACAATGATTGATAAAACGGTGGCGGAGGATGTGCTCGCTAGAAAAGTCGGAAAGGAAACGTGACGTAAATAATACAGTGCGCGAAATTTCTCGGTAATTCGCATATATCCTTCCCGGCCGCCCAACCATCGGCGCAGGTCGTGTGCAGTGGCGATAGGGATAAGAAGGTATATTGTGTGTGTGTGTGTGTGTGTGTGTTTGTTTATAGTTCAACTCTCGTTCCGGACGCGATCTTCGACGCACGCCATCGTTTATCATCGCACAAAGGGTCTCGATCATGGCAAAGACGATTTAAGGTCACGGGATCCGACGAAAAAGTACGCACGCTCGCACAGCGTCTCGAGTTGTTATAATACAATATTTTATTATTACCACCTCGTTGCCGGCCAGCCGGATTCCAAAGTCCTACAGGCTACGGCGGCGGTCAATATAATATAATATATATTCGCGTTACATCGCAACGGTGACTCGCATCCGCAGTGCTCTGCAAAGTCGATGAAAATAATATGATGATAACTTACATTTCAAAAGTTTTCAAGTTGTTATTCTTCTTTGCCCCTCCACGAAATGTTCAACGGTGACTACATAATATTATTATACGTGCAATATAATATATAGTGTCGGTAGTACTTTCGAAAGAAAAAAACAAATCACTTTGACCAATGTACCTTTTACTGCCGATTTTGATTTTGTCTAATAGAAAACTTCGTTCGATCAATAACTATATTATAGGACATAGGTACATACTATATTTTCGACTTGTACAAAGGAACTATTTACGTTCACTTATACTGTAATTCGTTGAACTTGGTATGTTAAAGTTTTAACTTTTATTGTTATAAAAAAATGTGGAATTTCACAGAATCACGTATACTCAACTAAATTTTAAAAACAACTTTTTCCTATGCTGCAATTGTTATGTTCAAATACTAAAATTTAGGTCACACGGTCACGCAGGGGTCAAAGTTTCATTTCTCGCCAGATAAAATCGATTTTATAATTTTCTGTGAAGAAATTAAATTTAACAGTAAATGTTTTAAAAACGTCATGAGCATGCGTGATCATTTTTTAAGGATATATTATATATATAAAAATCATTTATACAATATTTAATTTTAAAGACTCCTGCCTTGACAAACTTTTTTAACGAACACCATAATATCTGATAACGAGTGAAAACCTCTCGAGTGTTTTTCTGCACCCGATTTTTTTTATTGGGTGGCTAAAAAAGCGATATTTCTATCAATTTTTAATCTATCACAATACTGACTTCACGTCTTATTTACAAGGTTTATCCATACCAATTATCAAATGCCTATATTAAATATTAAATAGGTCATTCATATTTTTAATGGTCTTTTTAAGTTTTGGTAATTAACCACAGTGGAACGCTGTTTAGATAATAAATTATCTATATTATTTAAACAAATCATATTATTGAACTCTAAACTTTGTATTATTATAGTTAATTTATACAAACTATAGATAATATTTTTAATTCCAGATGGTTTTAATTTTTAATATATTTTAGTTTTGAATAATAGACTTGATATTATAGTACCAAGTTATTTTACTATTACGAAATCACTTTAATAACTACAATTGACAATAAATTTAGATAAATGCATTTTAAAATCGAAATTGATAATATGAAACACCAAAAATCATTGTGATCCATGGTGGGTTGCAGTAAGCAACCACTCGATATGAGTGTATAACCGCAGTGAATAGTTTATTGTAAGCTGGTTTTACAAAATTACTGACTTTTTGTACGTTGAGATTTTGCCATAAAATGCATGCCACTTAAAATTAAATTTTTTTTTTATTTTTACATTACTGTATATCCCGGTGTATTTATGGGTATTATTTTAGTTTATTTTTTAAGAGCAATATTATATTAGTTTTTAACGATTTATTTTAATGGCCCAACGCAGTACAGCTCTAATATCATTTTTAAAAAAACCATCGTTTGATTTTTTTATCGAGTATTATGTTATACTTATGCCATTCAAACCTTGAAATATTTTGTGAGTATACATAATGTAAACTGAATGAAAAACGTAGAACATAATTTGCATATTTTCAAACTTATTATTATTCTATAAATTGTCTTAAATTATTATTTTAGGAACTTCTACTTAAGCAGAGTGCACTATTTTGTATAATTTATTCAAGGTTGATCGTAAGGAATATTATAAAACCCATCTATATAATAATAAAGACCCAAGTTAGTGTATAACCCATTTATAGAAAATGTGTATTATCCAGGCGTTACGTAGATTACTTTAAGGTTAGGTACATATGTATTTATAAATTATATGTGATTTAATTTCATAATGTAATTGGTACCACATACACAATTCACATGTTTCGTTTGAAGATAAATTTAAAATAATAATAATGAATAGTAGTTGAGATAGAGTAGAACCTTATAATATATTATGATCTATACCTTCAATAATATTTTGATGTACCTATTTATATACTTTGATATTTATAAGCTCCAAACTGTGCTTTTAATATGGCGGTATTTTTAGATCAAAAATTGAAAATCGAACATATAATTATTCTGTTAAGTTTTTGAGTTAAGTGGAAAAAGGAATGTGGGACGAATGTGAAGAGAATTTTGTAATGATAACGACTAACGAAGTATATATTATTGATATGTAAAAATATATATTGAATATTATTGATTAGTAATTTTATTCAGCATTACTTATATAATTTTCTATATCTTAGTTTCCATAAGAAATGTGTACTGTTCTTTTTCGTCACAAGACCGGTGAGCTTATACTGTTTTATAATGTACCTACTCACTAGACTGTATAATTTATTTCATACCTTTTTATATAAAATTCCAGTAAAAAATTCTATACTCAAATATAAATATCAATTTAAGAAAAAAAAATATTGTCGCAAACACTAATGAGTATTCTTTAATTTGGCAACTTAATTATTATTTTATATTTTTGTTTATAACAACTAGTTCGTTTTCACATTAAAAAACGAATGTTAGAGCTTAAACAGCAACATACAAAAAAATATATATAACAAACTGTATAGATCACATATTTAAATATAAATTATTTTTTCAATTGTGTTTTTTTCCCACGCCCTTGAGAGTGAGGTGTGTGATTTGTCCTGGAGGATTTTTAAATCAAACATTGCACTACAGAGTGTATTAACTCATTAGTTATTATCATTATTATTATTCACTATGGTATTGCAATAATAGTCTTGCTTGGAAATTTAAAAACCTATTGCAATAAAGTGCAATCGAAAGAATAATATCAGAATCAAGATCCTATACATACAATATGCGTAAGGAAAGTTAACGAACCGCGTAAAAGTGTTTTCCGTTCCGGAACTCTGAACGACTTGCATACGGATCGCAATTTTTCAAAATGGCAAGTGTAAGATGTTTTCATTTTTGTAACAATATACACCTTACGCTAGACGGGGTTTTTTATTTGATAAAAAGTCCCATTATAACTCGATATTTTTATCAATGCTCTTTTGTTTACAGTACTATAGAAATATGTTTTGTAAAATATATATTTTCAATATATATAGTACCTGCTCGTATTACACATTGTATCCATATAAAAAATTGAAGATTCTGAAATAAAATGTAAAATCCTATTTTAATGTTGAAATGAATAATTTTTAACGAAAGTAATGTAGGTATTATGTATTAATATTAAAAATTATAATTCAAACACCGTTAGTATTTTTCAATTACTTTTATATTAATTAAATTTTCTAGCACAGTCGAATTTCTGACTGTGAAGGTTTATAAAATTCACATCACTGATCTAAAAAAAAAAACTGTTATAAAATCAAATGGGAAATATCAATATTAGTTTTTTCTAGCTAATATAATATATCGTCACGTGCAAGTTAGTTTCACACTGAAAAGTTTTTCGAAAAACTTCTCAAGATAACTTTGGAAACACCATGATGTCTCTGTAACTGAATTCTTCTTTCCTTAAAAACTTTTAATTTCGTACGAACCTCTAAAATATTACTAGCGGAAACATTACTTTTCTCCAAAAATTATTTTTCTAAACCAGAATTTTGTAACAAGATTTTATCAGAATGACACATGCAATTCACTTAGAAGTAAAACGACGAGTCAGCAAGAAGCCCGTGAACTGAGGTGAATGTATTAGAGAATAAAACCGAACGTAACAAAACTGGTTCTGGATCTGAAACCTAAAAAATAGGATCAGGAACCAGAATCAAAATGTTTATTTATAAATAAAAATAAGTAATATACTCTGTTCAAAATAAGATCATCTGATCGTGACCCAGTGGTGACCAGTTTTCGTCCGTTCGGCGGTGGCCAAACCCGTTGTTAGAAACTTCCTCTGCCAAGTCGACGCCCGAGACCAATGTTTTGGAAAAAAGCCACGCCCATTCGCACAACACTGCCCCAGGTCATGATCTTATTTTGGACAGAGTATAGAGCTGATGTTCCGGTGCACTTAAAAATATTATAAAGGTAATTTTCGGGCTCTAGAGAAAAATATTTAATATAATATCGAGACATACACTCGTCTAACGGTTTAATAGTTTATAAGTAAAATATAATACCAATTTATCCAAGAATAAATATTAAGAAATTAAAACAATAGATTATAAATTTATAAAAATTGAAAATACGTATTTGGCTGACCGATTTTTAAATAATTTTCAAATAAATGAAATTTAAGTGATATTATACAATATGTATTAATAAACTCGTCAAATTACACAAAAATAAATTTTAAATTTTAAGAATACCTACAGGCTACAGTTAATAATATTTAATATGAAAAATAATTAAAAGTAAAGATCACATCATATTGATTTATGGGAATAATGCATTAATGAATGCCACATTTTCCACCAAAAAATATCTCTTCATTTAGTATGTATATAAAATGTCTACTGTAATATATAAGTACTTCCCTATTAATAATTTATTGAATGAACATATATTAAAACCAGGTGTATCTTATGTTATTGACTTATTGTACTCGGGATTTTTAACGATTATGGACCGATGATATGGGATTTCAAAATAAAAAAAGTAAATAAAAGATGAGTTTCTTTATTTTTAACAAGACAATTTTTAAATTGTAAAAACTATATTTTTTAATGAATTCTGATTAAGCTGTTTTTTTCTGAAAAGTTTGATGGTCAAATCATTAATTTTAGTTCACTAGTTTTTCTAAATTCCACATCATCGATTCAAAATTGTTAAAAAAATCTCGCATACAATGACATAAGATACACCCGGTATAGGTTGTATATAATATAACATTTTCAACCAATTTGGTGCTATTGTTTTCTAAAACCAGAATCATTAATTTAACTGTGTCTCGAGAATCAGAACCTGCAGTACCAGTATTGGTGATATCAAAAGGTTCCAGTCCCTGGTAGGTACTTAAAAAGAAATAGACCAACGAACAATGTATTTTATATTTTTACTTTTTTTCCTGGGCGAAGTCTGGTAGTACACATAGTATAATATAAAATAATGATATGAATAATGCAACAATACAGTGGGAAAATGTGTTAAACCTAACCTCGGCCCACGATAGTGGAGTAATATTTATTATAAAATTTGAAAACCATCGTTAAACTTATAGAGAATGGAATTGAGCGCATCTGCATAACCATAGGTGATTATAATTGTTCGTTCTTTGTGTTGCTTTCTCGTATTTACGAAATTGTTTTGAAATCTAAATTAAAAAACGAAATTTTTTAACGAGCGTCATATATTATGAAAAAAGAACTAAATTAAAAAATTGTTATGTTAAGTCAGAAGTTCCTAGTGAGTTTCACGTTTAAGTGATGCTTATCAAAACAGTTATATAAGTAGAGGTTTTGAACGGTATATTAATTACCATGAATATCTATGATTAAATTTTAGAACCAAACAATGTTATTATTAAATTTTAAAATAGTATAAAATATCAGTAATTAAAATCAATTATTTCATTTTAACTCTATTCAAGTTGTTGACGCTTATAAGAAAAATTTGTGAAGCCGTTTTTCCCTTTAATATCTAAGACTGATTTTTTCAGACACGGTGGACCTTATCCCAGTCGATGTTTAAAATGTAAAAGCAATAACGACCCCTCAGCGTAATTGAATATTTTCTATTATGTAACCAACACACGTTTTATCTTTGGGTAGGTACTTTATGAGGTAGGTACTGATACCGAAATCCTAATCGACGTTCTGAATTGTAATGGCGTTTTGATGGTTATTTAAATGAATTGATTTTTGAAACCCTTATTAAACAAATTGTTATTTTTATTGCACAATTATGAATTAGTTTTCCCGAATTATATACATTTGAACCAACAGCGATCAAGAAAAAAAAATATTTGAAATTACACTTTGCCATAACTGCAGGACTCGGTCTGATTTTCGTTTACAAAAAATAAAAATAAATGTTTAATTTAAACACAATATAATATTACTACAATCAGTGAGAATTATACGCAAGCCACGAAGGGACATGAAGTCCTTGTTAGGTGTACGATATAAGAAATAAATTATGATTTCATCTTTGAATTATTACGAATTATTACGATCACATACAAATATTTAAAATGAAGAATAATGAATTAAACTAGATTTTCAAAATTATTATGTTTTGTTTAAACTATTGAAATAATAATAGTTTATGGGTGCTAGTAGTATGAAATAGCCGGTTCTGGACCCCCCCCGCTTCACCACCCCCCCGTCTATACTGCGCCACCCTGAGCCACCCGAGCCACCCGAGACACCACCCCTCCACCCACCCCAAGACGCCGAAACACCGCGCCACCGTGCGCCCCCTACGTCACGACCGTCCGTGTACCGCGCCGCCTACGTCACGGACGTCGGGCCACCGTGCGCCCTCCCCAC